>NC_037338.1:59648914-59951600 GCF_002263795.3 Bos taurus | reverse complement strand
TCATGTTGGCAGATAAATTAACTTTTACAAAAAGTTGACTTTCATTTTCTGCTGTTTTTTAAGGAGGCCTTATGGGACCTGTCAGGATGATTTCTTCTGGACATGAATTAACAACAGATTATGATGAAAAAGCACTTCATGAGCTTGGTTTTAAGGATATGCAGGTAAACATAAATGTGGTTTGAGTTTTAATTATCTTTTGACTTACAGTCAGTAGTTGTTTAGTTGAGGTATAGTTCAAAATCAGTCTTAACTTTTGTTAAAATTGTAAGGGAAGTTATTTTCTACATCACAGATTTATTAAACCAAAAACTTAATATGTCTGACTATATGTTGATTTTTTTTCCCTCCCCTGTTGCTCCTGTTTTTATAGATGGTATTCGTATCTCTGGGTGCACCAAGGAGAGAACGGAAAGGGGAAGGTGTTCAGCTGCCAGCATCTTGCCTACCACCCCCTCAAAAGGACAACATTCCAATGCTTTTGCTCTTACAAGAACCTCATTTAACTACTCTTTTTGATTTATTAGAGATGCTCGCATCATTTAAACCACCCTCAGGAAAAATGGCAGTCGAAGATAGTGAGGTGACTATATCATTTTATTTTCACAAAATCTTGTTTTGTCTTTGTTGAGTGGAAAACAATGCTCTCAGTAATCTCTTAAATGTCAATAAAACCAAAGAATCCATTTATTAATTCATTAAGTATTTAAGTGCCTAATATCCCAGGCATGTTGTTTTAAGTACTATTATACAAGGATTAAAACAGACACAGTTTCAGCCTTCATTGAGTCCAGTGGGGAAGATGGATAATTGCCATGCCTAACAGTTTCAAGTAAACTAACAGATAAACAGTTTTAGGTAGACATAGTTGTCATGACTTGACATTAGAGACTGGTGATAGACAAAACCCATGAAATTAAAAGATGTTTGCTCCTTGGAAGAAGAGCTATGACAAACCTAGTTAGCACATTAAAAAGCAGAGACATCACTTTGCCAACAAATGTCCATATAGTCAAAGTACGGTTTTTCCAGTAGTCATGTGTGGGTGTGAGAGTTGGACCATAAAGAAGGCTGAGCACTGAAGACTTGATGCTTTGGAACTGTGGCACTGGAGAAGAGTCTTGAGAGTCTCTCGGACAGCAAGGAGATCAAACCTAAAGTCAAGGAGTCAATCCTAAAGGAAATGAACCCTGGATATTCATTGGAAGGACTGATATTGAAGCTCTGGTACTTTGGCCACCTGATGTGAAGAGCCAACTGATTGGAAAAGACCCTGATGTTGGGAAAGATTGAGGGCAGGAGGAGAAGTGGGCAGCCGAGGATGAGGTGGTTGATTGACATCACTGTCTCAGTGGACATGAGTTTTGGCAGACTCTGGAAGATTGTGGAGGATGGGGAAGCCTGGTGTGTTGCATCCCATGGGGGTCACAAAAGTCTGACACGACTGAGCAACTGAACAACAACATTTATATATTATTAATCTTTGGTCAAGGAAGGTTTCTCTGAGGGAGACCATATAAACTTCAGCTTTCAAGATGAAAAGGAGGCTACTAAATGAAGAGAATGAAGAATAATTTGGATATAGAGTAGACTGATTCCTGAAGCCCTTGATAATAAGGAGTTAGGCAGGTCTGGGAATTGTTTGGGAGCCAGTAAGTAGAGTGAGGAGGGTAGTGGGAGAGTGAAATGAGGGAAATGAAATGAAAAGGTAAACAGCTAAGCTGGCCTTTGCAAGCTGTTTCCAGTTCACTCAAAATGGAAGCATTGGAATGATGTTTTGTTTTGTTTTCAAATTTTATTAATTTATTTATCTGTATTTATTTATTTAGAGTCTTTGTTGGTGAGCATGGGCTTTCTCTAGTTGCAGCAAGCAACTGGGCTGATCCCTTGTTACAGCGCATGGGCTTCTCATTTCAGTGACTTCTTTTTTTGTGCAGCTTGGGCTCTTAGGGCCTTGGGCTTCAGTAGTTTTGATACACAAGCTTATTCACCCTGAGGCATGTGGAATCTTCCCGGACCAGGGATGGAACCCATATCCCTTGCATTGGCAGGAGGATTGTTAATCACTGGCCCACCAGGGAAGTCCACCACTGAAGTATTTTAATCAGAGGGAGAGACATATATCTTAATTTTCCTTTTAAAGGTAATAGGTTTGTTTGACAGGGATAGAAAAAACAATAAGGAACCTCATGTACTAGCATGGAAGTAGTACACGGAGGAAGAATTGACTTTATTTGGTTAGAAACCAACACAATACTGTAAAGCAATTATCCTTCAATAAAAAATAAATAATTAAAAAAAGTTGACTTTGAATACCATCTTTTTAGTGCTAACTCTCAAACTCATTTCTCCGGACCAAACCTCTTCTCTTGAGTTCCAAACTTAAACATTCAGTTGCTTACTTAACACTTGCACTTGATGTCCCACAGGCTTCCATTCTCCTTCATTGAAATGGAATCTACCCAGTTCCTCAAGTCAGAAACCTGGACTCCATCTCTTCTTATCTTCTTCCTGAAGCCGAGTCTGTCCCTCCTCCTGATCCCGTCTGCCACACCTGATGTTTTGACCTGTTGTCCTCTTAATTTATTTTCACTGCCACCATTCTATTTCAGGGGACCATCTTTCTTGGAAGAATCATCATTTTGAGATTGGCAGACTGGTGCCTTTATGACTTTTCTATGTTAGGCTAACAGAGTTCTTTGCTAAGAATGTTAAGTGGCTTCTTTCTACATTTCCACGATGTATTTGCTCATGAATTACCAAATTGAGTCATCTGTTCCCCATAACCTGGTTTCTTTTGTGGTGGCACACTCTTAAATTCCCAAGAAATCCCCTTTTTATTCAACCAGAATAATCTTGATAATAATAGATGTCGTAAACCTCCATTTCCTCACCTTTAAATTTTATGCCATACTTAATAACCTTTTACTTCATGTCAGTGTTGTATGGCTAGTTTAAGAGTAAAAGATAAGTATAAGAACTTCCTGATTTTTTGAGGAAGGTGCTAGTAATCTATGAAGTGTGTTATGGGAGCATAAAGGAGGAAACAAAAATTTGAAAAACTGGGAGTGTGATTATGATGTAATTCAAATATAAGGACAGAAAGACAGATTGTAACCCATACTACAAAAGACCTTAAGAGGTTTTATTTGTATTAAAATGGATTGTTATTATCATGGAAGATTTTAAAGCAACAAAAAGTCACAGTTCAGATGTGAGTTTGGAGGATTATGTTAAGAGAAAACAGACCAGAGGTCGGCATACCAGTTAGTAGCCCATTGTAATTCACCATGTGAGGCCTAAACCAGAGAGAAAACATTCGTTTTGGACAGATAAATTATTGAACATCATGACCAGTATGCAGTTGATGGTGTGGAGTTTCTTTGTTGTACTAGACTGGTTCAGTCTTGAAGACGATTACCAAAAACATAATGGATCTTGACTATGTATGACATTGTGTGGCCTTCTAGTCACAATGTAGATCATAGTCATGTACACTTGGAAGATTTTTATTTTCCTCTCTAGATCATCTGCTGCAGAGTTCAGTCCCTTCCTTGTTTCCCTCCCTCTCCCCTTCCTTCTCTTTTTCAAACTGGGTATTTACAAAGGAATGAATTCTATTTTACCGAAGACCTGTCAGTGCCTTGTCTTCAACTAAACTAACAGTATTAACGTGGGTTGCTTCTCTTTTTTCATTAGGTCTGTGTAAAGCAAAGTTTATCTTGAAATTTCATCTCTAAAATTCTCTTACCTTCAAAGTACATTAGCTTTATGCCATTATACAGAAAGAACTGGATTTTTATTTTTTGTAGATGTGTAAGGATATTCCTTTGGCATCTCTTAGGCTTGGTGAATACCTCAAAATCATTATGTGACAGCAGCTAGTAGTAGAATAATGAGTACAAACTCATACTCTGGAAAATTCCAAAACCGTATATTTTAGCTTTCATTGCTGTTTACCTCTTAGGGTTGTTCTTTAATTAAGAAACAAAACCAAAACACAAAAACCCCAAAACTTGCCTATTTCTTACATTGTGGTTTTTGTTCAGTTACTAAGTCATGTCCGACTCTTTTTTTAATACTTTTTGCAATATTGTTTAGCGTACTGTTATCTCGTACCTTAGATAATTCAAATTTAACAAGTGATAATGGAAAAAAGTAGGTTCTTTAAAAGTGTTTGCTTTTCTTTTATCTCTGCTTGAAATATAAGATATGAATTAGGAACATAAGAGAAATAGGTGTACTCTTTCCCCAAATAGAAGGTCAGGGATTTAATTAACCAGCTTTTTGTCATTCTTGGAATAGTGGTCTGCAAAGAGGAGATAGGTGATAGTCTGATTGAAATTTATTTGGATGATTTCATAAAATATTTTCACTTCTGTTTGAAAAGTTTTTCTGAGGAAAGTGGCCAGAGTTGCAGGTCACTTTTTCCTAGAAAAGCGTTCCGTAACAAGTTGAAAAACCACTGCTTTGACATAACTAACTTTACTGTGTAAAAAATGGTTTATTCTCACTTTAAAGTAAGATTTTAATATATTATCAAACTTGATAGTGATTTGATGCAGATTGAAATTGTTTAGATTAATTAAAAAACTGATCTGTTTTGATAAGCAGTTATTCTTATTTTTGTAGAGCTTAAGATGTGAAGAACTTCATCTTCACGCAGAAAACCTTTCCAGGCGTGTATGGGAGCTACTGATGCTTCTTCCTACATGTCCTAACATGTTGATGGCATTCCAGAATATCTCAGATGAACAGGTAAGTTCACAAAATATTTTTACTTCCCTGGAGGATGATACAGTTTACATTTCTACTGGTAGTATATGAGATTGGTTGTTAACCTGTAACCTCAGTAAAATTTTGCCCATTTAATAGGTTAAAAAGTGCCACTTCATTTTAAAGTTCATATATTTAATTATTAGTGAGCTTGCATAATATGGGCTATATATAAGGCAAGAATGGTCTCTAAAAGTTATCTCTGTAAACAGTAAATTTGCCTTTATATTAGTGTTTTTTCATATTACTGTATGTTCTGAATATTGCTTTGTTTTTGACAACAAAAAGTAACGTTTAGAGAAAATACACTAAGGTTTAATGATATTTGCATCAGTGCTTATTTTGGCTGCTTATACATGACAACTGGTAGAAATAGAGAAAAAGGGAGGCAAAGAAATTTATATTAATATTTCCAGAGGCATGACCTCACATGTATTAAGTATTAATGTATCTTTGTAAAGATGTCTAATTCAGAACAGAACACCTATTGAATTAGTTCTGAATTAGTTCAATAGGTGTTCTGTTGGTACTTGCACTAAGTAACCCCTTATTATGTAACTTTTAAAAATAATCTTTAATTTTAACAGACATCTTTACAAAGATATATTAATACATGTGAGGTCATGCCTCTGGAAATATTAATACATGTTAAATTTTTCAGGGCTTCCCTGGTGGCTCAGACGGTAAAGCGTCTGCCTGCAATGCGGGAGACCTGGGTTTGATCCCCGGGTTGGGAAGATCCCCTGGAGAAGGAAATGGCAACCCACTCCAGTACTCTTGCCTGAAAAATTCCATGGACTGAGGAGCCTGATGGGCTACAGTCCATGGGGTTGCAAAGAGTCTGACACGACTGAGCAACTTCACTTTAGGTGATTCTTTACGTGATTTTAAGGCATTCACTTTGAAGAAATTGGGCCTAGAAAATGGGAGTTGACTCATTGTAGCTCTGTAAATAACATTGTTCAGCGTGCACACTAAGTGTGAATAGCACTTATAAATTGAGAGTAGAATAATATTTTAAAGTTTGTGTGTTTGTATATGACTTTTTAAATGGGTAGGTGTCACATAAATATTATATACACACTGTACTACTGTATCCTTAAAAGTTGACACATTCAGTTAGGCTGTGTGTTTTTTATTCAGAAGATGGTAAATTACCTCAACTGTTTTGGAGGATAACAGATATATTTTTTTCCTATGCTGCTATTATATATTAATTTTAGCAAAATTTAAGGAATAATTGGTATTTTAAGCATATGGTTAGTTCCAATTATATATTGCCCTTCGTATATGTAATATTTGAGTTTTTATATATAGTGTCAGTTTCTTTAGTCTTCACCACCCCGCCCCGCCCCTGGGTTTGGGGAGGAGGTGTGGTTCTCTTAGTAAGTTGGTTTGAGAAACCTTTTTTCTTTTTTTAATTTAAGAGCAATGATGGACTTAATTGGAAAGAACTGCTCAAAATTAAAAGTGCTCACAAGCTGTTATATGCCCTGGAAATTATTGAAGCACTGGGAAAACCTAACAGAAGAATAAGGAGAGAGTCAACGGTGACTGCATTTCCATTATTATCATCAAATGCTTGTTTTCTCTCTGGAGCAAAATTCCAGAGTACATTATCTTTTAATCCTCCTGCCACCCTTCCTTATTTATTTTTGCCATTCCCACAGGGAAGTTATAGTGATCTCTATCCAGATTCAGATGATTCAAGTGAGGATCAAGTGGAAAACAGTAAAAATTCCTGGAGTTGCAAGGTTTGATAATACATGTTTTACAGTGTCTTGGTAAAAATAATTGATCTCGTGTACCAAAAGTAGGTACCATAATTATTGTTTTAAAGTAACGTACCATTTAAATAAAGCATGATTTTTAAATTATATATTACTTTAATCACATTAATAAACTGAGATTATTTAAGGCCTTGGTGCTTCTGTTTTTAGCACTTTTTTTTCCTTCATTAGAGTACTGTGTTAGGACATCCCAGTGCCTGAAATTAAATGGTTAATGGAATACAAAGTATGTATATAGATTTTTGTAAGAATCTTTTCAAAAAATTCTGGAAAATTAGCTGTTGTTACTTTATTGTATACAAGTTATATTGGTTATTTAAGCCAAAGAATAATTTCCTAAATGAAAGATATATAGTATTTTACTTACACACACAGACATAAACACACATCCAGTCACTGAATTAAAAAGCAGATTTTACTGCATTATGTAGCTGCTTTCCTCTTACCATACTCTTGCAATTGCTTACAGTTTGTTGCTGCTGGAGGACTTCAACAGTTGTTAGAAATTTTTAATTCTGGAATTCTAGAGCCAAAAGAGCAGGAATCCTGGACTGTGGTAAGTGAAAATTCACCCTTTCAACCAGTTACAGTAGCTGATTGCCACTTCTATAAGCCAGATCCATGAACCACTTGCAAGTGTAACTTTTCCTGCAAACTTTATTGTAGTAAAGGAGGGTGGAGTACAGTAGAAATAAATTTAAGGAAAAATAAGGAATCTGGTGAGCTAATTATTCAGTAAGAGTTCTCAGTGTCAACTCTGTACAAATTTTAAGTGCTAATATTAATGGTGCTGAACTATAATTCATGAACATTTTTTCTTTAGCTTGGTAAGTTATATATTAATGTTTATATAGTCTTAAAATTTGGGATGGTTTTTAAGAAAAACTTGGTTTATGTCTTTAGTTTTTTGAAAATATTCTTTGTTTTGTTTTGACCATTTTTTCCTTTAAGCAGCACTACTCAAAAATATATTTCCAGACCATTTGTGACTGGTCTGCAGTGAAATAGGTACAGAATTTGAGAGTAAGCCTTTAGAAATTTTTATAGCAATTGGACATTGATACAGTATTTTTTAATAGTATTTTACAAAATTATTGATCTTTAACAAAATGGAAGTTTTAGGAAATAGTACTTACTGCTGTTAACTTGAAGAAGCACTGTCCTATAATATTAGGAAAATAAAATTGCTTACTTGTGGAATATTTTAAAATTCATAATGATGGACCAAATTCTGTAATCTAGTTTTGTCTGAAATGGAAGGTATGCTCGTTTCCTGACCTCCAGCAAAGCAGAATAGCATTATAAAACATTGCATTCAAAAATTAATTTCTTAGTACTTGTTTTTTAGAATTACTTTAGAGTCCAGGAGTCAGATGTTCTTGATTTATTATTGAGTGCTGCTGCATCCAGTATATTAAAAAATATATACTTTTTAAGACAGGTATTGCTATCTGTTAAGATTTTGTTAATCTTACCATTGGTTTCAATACTTCTTTGCCATTTTTATTTTACATATTTTGCTACAGATATTTTCCTTCTTAGAATAAATACCTCTGCAATAGTAATTGTTGTTTTTTGACTTTTAAAACTCGGATGTCTTTTGTTGTGTTTTATTGTTGTGTTTTAGTTTTCTCACTACTCTTTCAGAATTATAAGGTGCCTTTTAGTTCTCAGACAAAGTGAGAGAATTTAAAAATTTTAGAATAGTTATATGTTGTTCATAGGACTTTTGCTTAAAAACTTATGTGTTTTCTTTGAATAAAGTTTACAGGTAATCATGTGCTAAAGATTTTCTCTGTTTTGTTTTAAAATTATGGATACTTTTATGAAGTATTAAGAAAAATTTACTACCATATGGCACACATTGTAGCTTCGCAACGCTTGAGATGGCTAGTTTGCCTGAGACATAAATTGCTTTCAGATTGACTGAGATCCACTATTCATAATGTATCTCTCAATATATTAAAGAACACTGTGAATAGTCTTACGATTCACAAACTAAATTTTCATGAAGTCCAATTTTTCTGTTTTTTCTTTTGTTACTTGAGTTTTTGGTATACTCTCCAAGACATCATTGCTAAATACAGTGTCATGACCCTTTGGTTCTGTGTTTTCTTTCAAGATTTTTATTGCTTTTTAGGTCTTATATTTGGATCCTTGATTCACTTTGAGTTAATTGTTGTTAGGTAAAGGTTCAACTTCATTCTTTTGCATGTGGAGATGCAGGTTTCCACCATCTTTCTGTGAAAAGACTCCTTTTGCCACAGTGAATGTTCATGGCATCCTTATCAAAAATCATTTAACCATATAGATGAGGGTTTGTTTTGGGGCTCTCAGTTCCATTCTTTTTTTAAAACTATCTTTATGCCAGTACTTCACTGGTATCAGTTACTGTAACTTTGTAGTAAGTTTTTAAATCAGAAAGTGTGTGTCCTCCAGGTTTGTCCTTTTCTTTCAAGATTGTCTGTTTGGAGTTCCTTGAGATTCCTTGTGAATTTTAGAATGAATTTTTCTGTTTCTTCAAAAATCATCATTAGGATTTTGTTAGGGATTGCATTGAATCTGTAGGTCACTTTGGGTGGTTCAGTTCAGTTCAGTCGCTCGGTCATATCCGACTCTTTGTGACCCCATGAATTGCAGCACGCCAGGCTTCCCTGTCCATCACCAACTCCCAGAGTTCACCCAAACCCATGTCCATCGAATGGGTGATGCCATCCAGCCATCTCATCCTCTGTCATCCCCTTCTCCTCCTGCCCCCAAACCCTCCCAGCATCAGAGTCTTTTCCAATGAGTCAACTCTTCGCATGAGTTGGCCAAAGTATTGGAGTTTCAGCTTTAGCATCAGTCCTTCCAAAGAACACCCGGGACTGATCTCCTTTAGAATGGACTGGTAGGATCTCCTTGCAGTCCAAGGGACTCTCAAGAGTCTTCTCCAACACCACAGTTCAAAAGCATCAATTCTTCAGCACTCAGCTTTCTTCACAGTCCAACTCTCACATCCATACATGACCACTGGAGTAACCATAGCCTTGACTAGATGGACCTTTGTTGGCAAAGTAATGTCTCTGCTTTTCAATATGCTGTCTAGGTTAGTCATAACTTTCCTTCCAAGGAGTAAGCGTCTTTTAATTTCATGGCTGCAGTCACCATCTGCAGTGATTTTGGATGGTATTGATATTTTAATAATAAGTCTTCCAGTCCATAAATGCAGGATATGTTTCCATTTATTTGTCTTTAATTTCTTTGAGCAACTTTTTTAGCTTTCATTGTAGAAGTCTTTCAGCTCCTTGGTTAAGTTCCTTCCTAGGTATTTTATTCTTTTGGATGCTATTTTAAATGAAATTGTTTCTGTCATTGCCTTTTCATATTGTTCATTGTTCATGGACAACTGAATTCTGTGTGTTGACTTTCTATCCTTCTACTTTGCTGAGATCATTTATTAGTTTTAACAGGTTTTACATGGAGTCTTTAGGGTTTTCTGCATCAGTAACAAACAGATAAATTTACTTCTTCCTTTCTAATTTTGATGCCTTTTATTTTTTGTGTGTATTGCTCAGGCCGAAACTTAACTCTATGGTATTGAATAGAAGTGATGAAAGCAATTGTCCTTGCATTGCTCCTGATCTTAGAAGAAAAGCTTTCAGTCTTTCACCATTGAGTATGATTTTCACTGAGTTTTTCAATATGACTTTTGTTTATTATGTTGCACTAGTTTCCTTCTGTTCCTATTTCATTGAGTATTTTTTATCATAAAAGGGTGTTGAATTTTGTCAAATGCTTTTTTCATCAGTAATCAAGATAATGTAGTCTTTTCCTTCATTTTGTTAATATGGAGTATTTACATTGATCAGTGCTCATATGTCAAACTATCCTTGCATTCTAAGAGTAAATCCCACTTGGTCATCCTTTTACTATATTGCTGAATTCTGTTTACTAATATTTTGTTGAGGACTTTTACATGAATATTCATAAAGAATATTAGCCTGTAATTTTCTTGTAGTGTCTTTTGTCTGGCTTTGGTATCAGAGTTAATGCTTGCTTCATCAAATGAGTTACAGAGTTCCCTCTTCAGTTTTTGGGAAAGTTTGAGGATTATTGGCATTAGTTCTTCTTTATGTTTGTTAGAATTTATTAGTGAAGCTGTCAGGTCCAGGACTTTTGTTTTTTGGGAGATTTTTGATAATGGAATCAATCTCCTCACTAGTTATAAGTCTGTTCAGATTTTCTGTTTCTTTTTTATTGAATTTTTATAAGTTTTGTGTTTCTAGAAATTTGTTAATTTTGTATAGTGTATTGAGTTTGGGGACGTAACAGTTGTTTGTAGTACTCTCTTAAAATCTTTTTTATTTCTGTAAAATTAGTTGAAATGGTCCCACTTCTATTTCTGATTTCAGTAATTTGGTTCTTCTTGTTTCTTAGTCCTCCTAGCTAAAGGTTTGTCAATTTTGTTCTTTTTTAAGAACCAGCTTTGATTTTCAGTGATTTTTTTTCTTTAGGTTTTCTTATTCCCTATTTTATTTATCTCTGTTTTGATTTTTATTATCTCCTTTTTGCAACTACTAGCCTTGGGTGTAGTTTGTTCTTCTTTTTCTAGTTTGTTAACCTCTAAAGTTAGATTAATGAGAACCTTCTTGTTTTTTAATGTAAACATAGTTATAAATTTCCCCATTAACATTTCATTTGGACCATGTTTTTTTATCTTCTTTTGTAAAGTGTCTGTAAATATCTTAGGGATTTTTGTTTTGTTTTTTTCTCTTAGTAAAGAGCTGTAAGACTTTTTTCCTTAATGAATTTGGACAAGTTTTTTTGGTCAAGTATATGTATTAAGAATATTTGCATTCAATCTGTGGTTTGTCTTTTCTTTATATTTACAGTGTCTTTTAAGCAGAGAAGTTTTCAGTTTTAATCCTAGCTAAGAAACCTTTTTTCTAAGGTCACAAAGATATTCTATGTGTTGTGTAAATTTTATAGTGACCTTTTACATTTAGATCTGTGATATATTTTGAGTTAACTTTTGAATATGTAGAATGAGGGTGAGGTTTTATTTTTCCATATGGCTATCCAATTTTTCTAGCACTGTTTGTGTGAAGAAATTTTTTTCTCACTGAAATTTTGTGATACTTTTCTTGAAAAATCAGTTACATAGTATTGCTGTGTTTCCTGGTACATTGGTGTAGTTGTAACATTTAGTAGAAGTATTAGGAAAAGAAGAGAACAAGGACCATTGAAGAGAAAGCTCTCATACATAGATGATGTTCTTATTTATTTGAAGGAATTGTTTTATTTAAAAAATTTTAATGTAGAGCTTTAAATCAGTTAGAAATTTTACTTTCCATACTAAGCAGTATCTTATTGATGAGGTACTTATTTTATTTTACATGTACATTTGTAAAGTACAAAATTTCAATTGAAAAGTTATCAAATTATTGAGAATAGTTTTCACTCCCAAATATTAGAGTATATGCCACTTAATGTGGAGAGACAGCTTCTAATATTTTTGCCCTTAATGCTAGTTTTGTAGGTAAAGTATTTTAATAGTTTTATTATTTCAGTTCATTCCAAGCAGTATTTTTTGTATCTTGTTATTATATGCATTTGTATGATTATTTCATGATAGAAATACAAGTATCGTTTTCATTTCATCGAATACATATTTTAGTTATCTAGTGTCTATTTTTGTAAGATTGGGTTGTTATTAACCGTAATACATGAACAGGAAAAATTTCATTACCTCATGGATTAAGTACTAGCTATAATTATTTTCATTTTCTAGTCTTTAATTTCAGTTTGTATGGTGGCCATGTGAAATTAATGGAAATTAGGTAAATAACATTTTCTTCTTATCCACAGTGGCAGCTAGACTGTCTTGCTTGCTTGCTGAAGTTAATATGCCAGTTTGCAGTAGATCCATCTGATTTGGATTTAGCTTATCATGATGTCTTTGCCTGGTCTGGTATAGCAGAAAGCCATAGGAAAAGAACATGGCCTGGCAAATCAAGAAAGGCTGCTGGTGATCATGCTAAGGGTCTTCATATACCAAGATTAACAGAGGTAAAGTAGAAACGTTACCATTAAACTGTAGTAAAACACTTGTCTTTTAAGAGAATTTGTTTGATTTTACAAAATGAACAACACTGATATCTATGAAATGCTATCCTAAATCACCACAGTATGACCTCACAGCAGAAGTTATGCCTTCATTTATTTTAAAGCAGTAGCAATTATGAAGGAGTAAAACTTTTCAGTTCATCATCCAAATTACAGATTGAATTTTATGCCATTCTATATGTTATCTAACTGTAGAGTTGAGTTGATTAGTTGGTCTCAATAATTTTTATGCTGAATGGAGGATCCATTCAGAAAAACAAACTACACTAGGTATTCCAACAGAGTAGATTTAAAATTGAGAACTAATTTTATTCATATGTTTCAGAGTTGTTTAGTTACTAAGTTGTGTCCGATTCTTTTGTGACTCCCTGGACTGTAGCCCCCATCTGGGATTTTTCCCAGACAAGAATACTAGAGTGGGTTCCATTTCCCTCTCCAGGGGATCTTCGCGACATAGGAATTGAACCCGTGACTTCTGCATTGGCGGGTGGATTCTTTTCCATTGAGCCATCAGAGAATCCCATGTTTTGAAGGGCTATAATTTAAAAAGGGAATGTTAAGGTAATGCAGGCAATTTCACATATTTTTGAGGAATATATGTAAAAGATTATAACTACCAGAAGTGAGAAGCCTATAGATGGGATCTTGCTGAACTGGAGTTTAGGCCTCTGAGGAAGTCATTCTGTTACTGATTCTGAAATCAGTTTCCTCATCTGGTTAAAATACTTTTGGAACAGTGTTAACAAAAAAACAAGAATTCCCTGGTGGTTCAGTGGTTAGAGCTTCATGCTTTTACCACCCAGGGGCCCAGGTTTGATCCTTGGTCAGGAACTAAGATCCCACAAGCTGCATGGCACAACCAAGAAAAAAACCCCAATACAAAACAAACAAGAAAAAGCACGTAAGGTATCTCTCAAGTATCCCAGGTTGACAAACTTAAAAGAAAGCCAGCTGGCTGAGGAGAAATTTACCAGCCATTATAATGGCAGAGCAAGTTCACAGTATGGTGGGTTTGGAGCTGAACGAAAGTGGCACGATAACCAGCACATCCAGCAATAAAATTAAATCTTTCTGACTGTGGATTCTGTTGTTCATACAATCAAATATTTGCCCTTCCACTGTTTCTGTCAGTGAACTGAACCGGGGAAGGTTGAAGATAAGTTTTTACTCGGTCTGTTCCTTAAATTGTAATCATTTGAGGACAGCAGCTTACCTTATACCTGTTCAAGAAACTTCAGAGCAATGAGTTGTTACTGATAGAAAAATAAAATACATATACTCATATATGGGATTTTTAAATAATTGGCTAAAAAAAATTTGTTCAAGTACATAATTACTAAAAATACTTAGAAAATTAGTTAGGAAATTCCCTAACTCCTCAGTGATTAGGACTCTGCACTTTCCACTGCTGAGGACTCAGGTTCCGTCCCTGGTCAGGGAGCTAAGATCCTGCAAACTGTGATGTGGCAAAAAAGAATATACAAATGAACCTTCCCCAGAGTCACAGGTCATTACCATGGATTCTCTTTTTATGTGCATATTTTTTTCTATGCATATGCCAATATTATAGTTCTAGTTTAGAAAAAGAGCATATGATATATTTTTTCCTTTGTTTATCATTAATAATTAGAGCATAGTATGTAAATCTAAGCTATTTGAGGGGAAATTTTTGTTACTCTTTTTCTCGAGACAAAGTCATCTAATAGAAAGAAGCACTAATTCCTTTACTAATTTATTGTCATGCAATATTTCATTTATTATCCTTCAGTAGCCTTTTGGAAGTTTCAGATTCCAAATTTAACTTTCAAATTCCAGCCTAGGTATAGCTTGTCTTTTTTTTTTTAAACTTTTTATTTTGTATTGGGATAAAGCCAATCAACAATATTGTGATGAGTCAGGGAAACCGGAAAGGGACTTAGCGATACATATACATGTATCCATTAGCCTCCAAACTTAAATATAGTTTTTCTTAAAGCTCTCCTTATTTTGTCCGGGACAGCTTTAGTTGCTGCTCTCTTCTGTTGATCATTTGGCACATTGCATATACTTGTGTTGCAGTGCCTTTTTTTTTTTTAAGTACTGTATTTTTGTCTGCTCTGTGTCTTTGTTGCTGCAAGGGCTTTTCTCTAGCTGTAGCAAGCAGGAGCTACTCTTTAGTTGCAGTGTGCAGGCTTGTCATTGCCGATGCCTCCCTTGTTGTGCAGCACAGGCTGTAGGGCACGCAGGCTTCAGTAGTTGTGGCATATGGGCTCAGTAGTTGCAGCTCCTAGGCTCTAGAATGTGGGCTTAATAGTTGTGGCTTATGGGCTTAGTTCCATGGCATGTGGGACCCTCCCAGATCAGGGATCAAGCCTGTGTCTCCTGTATTGGTGGTCAAACTCTTCTCCACTGAGCCACCAGGGAAGCTCCTGCAATGCTTTGTATGTTATCTGCTACATGGACTAACTTCCCCAGGATAGGAACAGTGCTTTTTAGAGTTTAGTGGCCAGAATGAGTTTGGGCCTGCAGAAAGAATTTAATAATTCTTTATTAAGTTAGCAAATATTTTTTCTATTATATAGATTAAGAACTGAGAAATTTAGTATTAGAGTCATACAGCTTGAAAATAAGTCAACTAATGTTGAACCTCAGGATTTTAAATCTGGATTCCAAGCTTGGTTAACTATAGTTTTATTTCAAGTGAAAAATGTTACTTCATCTACTGCCCCCCAAAATCACTGGCATGTATAATGTATAATTTTTCTTGCACTGTTGGGTGACATGCAGATAATTTGTGGGCCAAATAGATAATCTGTGGACCAAATAGAGAGGATTTGCCTGTGTATTTTCTAAATTTTTATTATTTTCTTTTTAAAGTTGTTATTCTTACGTTTGTTTATGAAAATCTGTTTTTCTAGTATTTAATACTTTTGTAGTATTTTCCAATAACCATTTTTAGAGTATTCCTTATATTTTTATAAATAAAAATCAAAGTAATATGGAGTCTGTTTAAAATGCAGTTTTGTGCTTTAGTGTACTTACAGATTTTTTTAAAAATGTTTTTATTTTAAAGGTATTTCTTGTTCTTGTCCAAGGAACCAGTTTGATTCAGCGACTTATGTCTGTTGCTTATACATATGATAATCTGGCTCCTAGGTATGATGTTTTTATATTATGTATGTATGTATAGTAAGAATACAGTGTTTAAAAATTTTAATCTGGAAAAACTTGAAATCTAATAGATAAATGGTTAGGGTATTTTAGTGCACTTTCATATCATTCATTAAGACTTGCATATTGTTACCAACGTTTTGCAAGTTTTTATAGCATTTTCTGTGGGTGTCCCTGTGCACACGTTTATTTACAGGTTATCCTAAATTCTGTAAGAGTTTAGACATATGGTCACTTACCCATAAATAGTTTGATGTGTTTCCTAAGACCCAGGACAGTTTCCTGACCACTATAGTGAAATACAATTCAACATTGATATAATATTATCTAACATCTTATCCATACTCAAATTTCCCCATTAATATTCTTTATAGCAATTTTTTCCTCATCCAGGATAACATACTATGTTTAATAGTCATATTTCTTCCATTTCCTGTAATAGGGGATTTTTCTTATCCTTTCTTTCATGGAACAGACATTTTTGAGCATCCCAGGACAGTTCTTTTATAACACCTTTCGGTTTAGGTTTTCCTGATTGTTCCTTACAATTAAATTCAGACTATACCTTTTAGCAGGAATACTCCTTAAGTAGCATATCTTTCCCAATACATCCCAGTGATAGCAGTTTGTCTTATTATTAGTGATTTTGATCAGTCAGTCTGGTTTCATCCAGATTTCTCTACAGTGAAGTTTCTGATTTTTCTAATTAAAACTACCCTATGGATTACAGTGATGATGAATCTTGCCTGAATTAAGTATCAGTACAGTGTTTGCAAACTAGTGATTTTCTAACTCAGCCATTCATTTTATGTTTATTAGTTGACATTTTATTGTGAGGAAGAGCTTTCTCTTCCTTTTATTTAGTATCAAGTTGGATTTTTTAATGCAAGATAATTCATTACTATTACTGTTCACTTTGCTTATATGCCTTAGTTCTGGAATCAGTGTTTAGGAAGCCCTAGTTGTTGGCGTGGAACCAGTGAAATATGGATACTCATGGCTCCTAATGTTAACTTTCTTCTGGGCTCTCAGTAGATAAAGCTGGAAATATTTATTTAAGAATATAGTTTAAACCTGTCATATGGTCCAATTTATTTGGGCTACATTGGCGATTTTTAAAAAATAATGTACAAAATTTTAATAGTGTATAAATGATATTTGCTAATACATAAAGACCTGACTCTGTATACCTTAAATAAATAACCTTAAATAACCTTAAATAATACCTTAAATACCTTAAATGATACATTAAAGCATGTAGAAATATTTTCAAGTACTGTTTTCTCTAGGTGTTATGTTGGGCTTAAGCTTGCCGTTGTTACTCAGATGATTTACAGAGTTCATGTAAACATGTTTCAAAGTGCTTATTTATGGCTAATAGCTAGTTGTTTCTTTTTAGATGCTTTTAAAAGTCACCTTCATAAGCAGTGGTTGAATATAAGTAGCATGATTATTTTAAGATTATTTCTTTTTTAGTTTGTCTTTCTTTAGTGTTTGTCTCTATTGAATTTGTATTACTTGATTAATACTTGCTTTACCTCACTGACAGTATAGTTTTGTATGTACTTTATCTGATTTTGCTCACCATTATTAGTGTCAGGCACTTCACCTATTAGTTATAAAACTTAGGAATGGATAATGTGGGGAAACAAAGAAAGTGCAGTAACTTGACCTTGGTTTGTATGAGGAAAATAGATTTTCTGTACCAACTACCAGTTACTCTCCTCCAGATAAATAATTATTAACTTCTTCTCCCTGTCCTCTAACATACATTCTATATACTTCCCACCTTCAGTTTATATGGTGCTGGGAGGTTTATATCAATTAAGGTAGTTAGAAAAAACTTACTGTCTGTTACCAAAAATCTTCAAATGCCGCAGATTTAAAAGGTGCATGAGTAGGTTGCTCTTGGTAAAGTTAAATATATTAAGCCAATATGATAAAAGTTAAACATGAAATATGACCAGATCTTGACTTACAAGTTTTAACTTTTCAGTACCTTTTACTTAAATCAGTTATATAGATTTTGAAATTTTCAAAGGTGTTTTTTAATTATAAAAATTTAATTATAACAAAGTAGGTATCTAGAGATCTGTGCTTTTCTTAAGAAAAAAAAAACAGCAATTTATTTGTAAGGTGAACCTAAATTCCTGTGTAATGGTATTATTAAACTGAAAATTTTTACTGTTTAGTTTTCTTTAAATTGAGGTGTAATACATTTTCCACTGAAGTTACTAAAAGTATCATGGGGAAAAAATAGAACTGAAGCAATATAGAATTAAATTAGTTATTTTTCTCTACTTTTCAATAATTTACTTTTAACTATTCCCAGTGAAAATTGAACTTACCCATACAAAAAAAAAAGGTCATTTTATGCCAGTGTATGATTTTTTTCCTTTTAGAAGTCTTATATTTAGATTCTAAACCATTATAACCTTTCTGTTTGTAATGCATGTCACTTCAGTAACCAAATTTTTAGGCACTGTGAGAGTGCACTTAAGTCAATATGGGATTCACTCAGATTTTATTTATTAAATATGAAGTCATTTAGTGTTTGTTATAGTAAGATTTTGCCAGTGATTCTTTAAACAAAAAATGAAGACCATGGAAAAATAAATTAGTATCTTTCATAAAAACCTATTATCTTTTGGGAAAGTTAAATGATAAATATAGTAAGAAATAGAGTTATTTTTTAATTCATTGCTGAATTTAACTATTCCTGGTGGTATGTTTTTACTTTACAGAGTTTTGAAAGCTCAATCTGATCACAGGTCTAGACATGAAGGTAAGGGTTCCACAAAGTTGATTTTTAATAGATAAAGATTTGGATGGCTGGAAACTAAAGATTTGGATGGCTGGAAACATTTACGTATAATACCTTTCTTTAATAATGAACATTTTGTTTTCTTTATAGTACAAGCCTTTATAATAATTTTTATAGTAACTTTTTTCCAATTTTTCTTTAGTTTCACATTATTCTATGTGGCTCTTGGTGAGTTGGGCTCATTGCTGTTCTTTAGTGAAATCTAGCCTTGCTGATAGTGATCATTTACAAGATTGGCTAAAGAAATTGACTCTCCTTATTCCTGAGGTAAGCTAAAGTTTGAAGATTAGCAGTACTCTTCATATTTTTTCATATTATTAGCACTGATAATAAAAAGAGCTAATGGAAACAAATGAATGTGATTCCATAAATATATCCTGGAAAGTACTTACTAATCCTTTAAGATCTAGAGTATTTTGAACTATGTACACTTCAGCGTGAATGTTACTGTGTAGCATTCATGTTTTTCTTCTTTTTGTAGTATTTGTTTACAGAGTGGTTTCTTTGGGGTTTTTTGTTTTCTGAGGGTTTAGAAAGATTTGAGCCTTTATTATTGTAATTTATATTTTAGAGAAATTTATTTTGCTTTATCTAGTTGAGAGTATCCTTAGATGCAAGAGAGACTGACAATAAGTTATATATACTCCTTTTGTTTCATTGTTGACACTGAAGTCAGTATAATTTTCACCAATCATATCTTGATGTTACTCACACCATATCCTAAATGAAGTAGTAGAAACACTTATTAGTACACTTAGCCACGATATTCACATCTTTTTTAGAGAACATTTTCTAGAATTATTAGCTTTGTATTGAATGCATGTGTGTTCTTGTTCTGGCTCTGTCCCAGGTAACTATTCTAACATTTGAACAAGATTCTAAAATCTGTAATATATTTTGGTTTAAATACTTCCTAAGTTGCTTCTAGTTCTGAAAATATTTTTCTTGTTACTTAATCATGTAAATTATTATGAATAATCTCTTATCAATCCTTTTTGTATTTGTCTGTTCTTGTATTTATTTAGTTTTTTTTTTTTTATGGCCGTATTTGGGAATTTCCAAAATGTTTTTACATATTGCTGTATATACTTTGGGGTACTTCATTTGATCATGTATTATTTACATGCCTGAGTATGTGATCAGGACATTGTGTTTTAAAATATGTTATTAAAGAAGCCATCTAACATATTATTTCTAGCAACGTTAAGATTAATTTCTTATCACTGACTCAGATTATCTTTGGAACTTGCTTTTTCATTTAGACTGCAGTCCGTCATGAGTCTTGCAATGGTCTTTATAAGTTATCTCTATCAGGGCTGGATGGAGGAGACTCAATCAATCGCTCTTTTCTGCTACTGGCTGCCTCAACATTGTTGAAGTTCCTTCCAGATGCTCAAGCACTCAAACCTATCAGAGTAAGATTTTACTGTGTTCAACAGCAGTTTCTATTTCTGCATTTTCATTTGCCCCACGTTTATCATTATATTATTCTTGCAAGTCATTTTGAATACCTGTTTACTATTTATAGTTTTCACCAGGAGGATGATAGTTATATAGTTCTTAAAGTAATAGCATTGTGACGTATTGTGTCCATGTTACACTTTAAGGATAGATTCTATGTGCTTTGGTTTCAGCTCTGTGGGATCTCATGGGTATTCTGTTTTGGAAATAACATTTGTCTTTATAAGTTTTGAGCCTTGTGTTGATAAGTTGAATGATAGAAACATCATAAATGTAGCTCTCTCCTTACTCAATCACAGTTGTTTTATCTTTGTGATACTTAGAATTTTCAACTTTATTCATTGCTAGCCTTGTAAACCCCTTCTCCCACATAATAAATTCAGGGCCCATTAATAAGTAAATTGTACTAATCTCTAGAAATATGATGCATTGTAGGATTTTTCTTCTCCATATTTACTGTCATTGTGTAAGAAATGTAATGTTCTTTATTTTTCAGATTTGAAAACTATAATAGACCATTACATGTGGGTAGATTTATATATACTCATTTTCTGTAGGTTTCTTGTGTTTTCACATTGTCATTGAATTTTTAGTTGACACTACACTATTTAGTATTATACATTATTCATATCTTTTCCAAGTAGTTTATAAGTAATTTGAGAGTAATGTTTTCCTCAAACTTCTCATCATTCACTTATGTACATAGTAGTTTTAATTTTAAAGAAACCAGGAGTGTCTTCTTCAGAATTTTTTGGTTAAATTTTGAATACTGTTTAGTTTGTAAGGATTTAATTTTTTTAATAAACCCTAAAAGATTTTAAAATATAATTTTAAGTTCATTTTCCCCTTTTAAACTATTTTTACAAAGTTTAAATTTTTTTTGATAGATAGATGATTATGAAGAAGAACCAATGTTAAAACCTGGATGTAAAGAATATTTTTGGTTGTTGTGCAAATTAGTTGACAACATACATATAAAGGATGCTAGTCAGGTATGTTCAGAAAATTTTACATTAACTTGTTAATAGAGATGAATTATGTACATGTATCTTTGTGAATTTTGTAAGTCCTTATCCTTAAGGGCATTTTTATCAGTCTGTAATGAGTTGAAAATGTCATAGTTTTTCTACTTCATTTGTACCTTTGTGTTTTGCTCTCATTCCTTCCTTTTATTTTGACCTTAGTTGAAATGTCTTTACTTGGTACTTAGTTTCCTGTGTCTTCAGAGTAAGATCTGTGGGTATAAAATCTTATTTGGAGTGTGAAATTTAGACCTTAAATATACAGATTTCTGTAATAGTAAGTAGATTTTGAGTATATAAAGTAAAGTTGAAGTTAATAGAAATCACTTTTAAGCTAAAGAGTACTATCAGTTTTCTGATCTTTTAATTTTGTTATATGAGACTACAATGATACTCCTGTCTAACAAAGTCATTTAAAACAAGTCCATTTCGAAGAAAAGCTTGGCCACATAAAAACTTTTTTTTTCCTTTTTATAAATTTAGTAAGCTAAAATAAATCTACTTGATCTCACAGAAAAGTGAGAAACACTTGAAAAATTTAAATTTAAATATTTAGGAAACCTTTTCTGTCAATTTTTTTCATGTATTTCAATCAAAGTCCAATATATACACTATGTATTTAAAAGTCCTTTAACGTTTGAGCTTTCTACTTTTAAGGAGCAGTTTACATCTGAATTCTTATTCTATTTTACATTTGAGAAATTTAAAAATCAATATTGAACCTGTTTTAATTTTTTCTTTCAGTTTTACTGAGTTATAATTGGCATACAGCACTGTGTAAGTTTAAAGTATACAGCATAATGACATATACATCATGAAATGATTACCACAATAAGCATAGTTGAAGATTATCATCTCATACTGATATAAAATTAAAGAAATGGAAAGAGATTTTATTTCCTTGTAGTGAGCACTTTACTCTTTCAACAACTTTATATAACATATAGCAATGTTAATGATATTTATCATGTTGTATATTACTAGTATTTACTTATCTTACTGCTTTTGATGACCGCTTCCAGGTCTTCCTCCCCCTAGAGCATATTTTAATGTATTTGACATTGTCCATAAAATACTAACGCCAGATAGACATAGAATTTTTTTTTAAAACCTATGGTCGCCTATTTAAAGTAGGAATCTGTTATTTCTTGCTTGGTAGTCAAAAGTAATTTTCCTTCTTGGTTATCTGAGTTTCTTTGAGAATCTTCTTTTTTGTTTATAGCCGTGCCACATGGCTTTCAAGATTTTATGGCCCCAGTCAGGGACTGAACCCACACCCTCTGCACTGAAAGCGTGGAGTCCTAACCACTGTACTGTGAATCCTCTTAAATTAGATTCTGTTTTATGAAATCTGTTTTAATTTTGTTGCTCGGTTATAATGAGAATAAAGATTTCTGAAGTGAACTGTCCATTTAAGTTTATTTCAAAAGGTGCTATTAGAAGCAAACCTTGGTGAATTGTATAGTATGTGAATTATATCTCAGTAAAATTGTTAAAAAATAAATCAGACCTAGTGTTTTCTCATTAATAAATTGCTATGGCTGTCATAATTTATTGCCAACAATTCATTGATTTTTTTTTGAAGGACTATTAATGGTGTGTTTACAACTATAATTTTATTGATATTATGTATAAGTAAAGAGTAGTTAAATACTTATAATTTAATTGGCATGTTAATGAAGAATTCTTGTTACTTAAAAGTAAGGATTTTTTTGTTTTGTTTTAGTAAATACTGAAATACTAAATGTAAAAATCTGTATTTGAATTTTGTATTTTCTTTTTGTATTAAGACAACACTGCTTGACCTGGATGCTTTGGCACGGCATTTGGCTGACTGTATTCGAAGGTAAAACTTGATGTGAAATTGACAGTTTTGTTGCATAAAGATAAAGGAAGCAACTGCATGACCTATCTTGTTTTGCTTGTGGTTTTTGTAGCAGGGAGATCCTCGATCATCAAGATGGTAATATAGAAGATGATGGGCTTACAGGACTCCTAAGGCTTGCAACAAGTGTTATTAAACACAAACCACCCTTTAAATTTTCAAGGGAAGGACAGGTTGGTAATAACACATCCAAGTATTTATATGAAATAAAACTAAGCTTTTTAATATTGTTTCCTTATATGTGGATATGTTAAATCTCCTTAAACATACAAATATAAAGTTTATCAGAACTTTATTACTGGTAGGAACAGTGAACTTTGAATAAGATGAATCCTAGAAATATAAATCTTAGCCTTGTTTTTAGAATGCAGAACAAGTTTTAATTACTGTGACTGAATATAAAGAGGCCATCTATACTTAATAGATTTTTATAGAATTGAATATTTTGAATTAATAGCACATGGAATTAATGTAGTCATTGTGGAGTACTTATTGATTCACACCTTAAAGGCCCATTTGACACAAATTCTATAATTGACTGTTTGATAACACCTAATAGCTCTATACCCACAAATGTCTAATTTCTCTTTAGATTGTGTTATTTACTGTCACTGGCACTTTGTCCATGTTTCATTAAGGAAATTAAGTTATGGTTTGGAGTATTGCTTTCCTGAGGTTACTGATCATCTTAGGAAACAGGAATAACCAACAGAATGGAAGATTGTCCGCCATGAACATGGGCTAAGGGATTCTTAAGATAAACTTAAAGTGATAGTCTGACTTGACTTAAATCTGTGCTGTTACCCCTATTGCACAAAGCCCTGTTTTGTGGGTTTTCTCCTGGATCTTTTAAAATTTTTCTGTTAGTCTCACTGGGAATAACTTGACTTATTTATAGTCTTGCTTGGTGGAAGTCTTATGTTATATTTAAAGCAATATGTAGTTTTTATTCCAAAGTGTAAATATATTAATTGATCTGATAATGTATCATTATAAAGCAAAACATCATTTTAAAGAAAAAGGAATTTTTAGGTAGTGCTGATAAAGGTAAGATTCTTATATATTTTAATTTCAAGTGATGTTTTGGTAATGGCCTTCCAGGACTTTCTGTGGCTGTATTAAAGACAAAGGTATATATTATGTAAATACGATTCTGTGATTTGTGTTCATCATTTAAAATGAATCCAAAAAGAGGGAGAAAATACATTAAAAACTTGAATACATCAAAGAGAAATTATTTAATTTTTATTGACATTGATGTTGTCTATATTTGTTTAAAAAAAAAAAACAACTGCAGTGAACATCTTTGTATATTTGTTCCATTGTATAGTCATACTTGTTTTCATGTGTTTTAAAGCCATTTACTTGTATTATTTTTTCTCCGAGTTGCTCAAATCCTATCCTCATTTTCCTTTTATGTATGTATGTATGTGGTCCATTTCTTGATAATTTGTAGAATTTTTGTATGTAGGAAGGTGCCCTGTATATTTGGGGATGTTTCTGGTCTTTCTGTTTCGATCTATGGATCTGTTCATTCTCCAGTATTATATTCTAATTAAGCAGAGTTACACTTTTCAGTTAATGTCTTCTGGAGATTGTCCATCTTCATTATTAGTCCTTTGCAGAATTGTCTTGGTTGTTTATTTTTCCACAACGAACTTTAGAATCAGTATGTCTCATTCTTTCAAAAATTAAAATACTGATACTTTTCAAATTGGGGTTGTGTTAAATTTATGGCTTGATATAGAAAAATACTAAAATTATATTAAATTGCCTGTACAAGAGCAATATTTGTCTTCTTATTTATGAAGACCAGTCTTCTTGTGTTATCCAATTTAATGTCATTTAGAATTTGAATTTCAGGAATTTTTAATTAAGATTCTTCTTAGGAGTTTTCTTTCTTCAGTTCAGTTCAGTTGCTGAGTCGTGTCCGACTCTTTGTGACCCCATGAATCGCAGCACGCCAGGCCTCCCTGTCCATCACCAACTCCCGGAGTTCACTCAGACTCACGTCCATCGAGTCAGTGATGCCATCCAGTCACCTCATCCTTTGTTGTCCCCTTCTCCTCCTGTCCCCAATCCCTCCCAGCATCAGAGTCTTTGCCAGTGAGTCAGCTCTTTGCATGAGGTGGCCAAAGTGCTGGAGTTTCAGCTTTAGCATCATTCCTTCCAAAGAAATCCCCGGGCTGATCTCCTTCAGAATGGACTGGTTGGATCTCCTTGCAGTCCAAGGGACTCTCAAGAGTCTTCTCCAACACCACAGTTCAAAAGCATCAATTCTTCAGCGTTCAGCCTTCTTCACAGTCCAACACCCACATCCATACATGACCACAGTAAAAACCATAGCCTTGACTAGACAGACCTTTGTTGGCAAAGTAATGTCTCTACTTTTGAATATGCTATCTAGGTTGGTCATAACTTTCCTTCCACGGAGTAAGCGTCTTTTAATTTCATGGCTGCAGTCATAATCTGCAATGATTTTGGAGCCCCCCAAAATAAAGTCTGACACTGCTTCCACTGTTTTCCCATCCATTTCCCATGAAGTGATGGGACTGGATGCCATGATCTTCGTTTTCTGAATGTTGAGCTTTAAGCCAACTTTGTCACTCTCCACTTTCACTTTCATCAAGAGGCTTTTTAGTTCCTCTTCACTTGCTGCCATAAGGGTGGTGTCATCTGCCTATCTGAGGTTATTGGTATTTCTCCCGGCATCTTGATTCCAGCTTGTGCTTCTTCCAGTCCAGCGTTTCTCATGATGTACTCTGCATAGAAGTTAAATAAGCAGGGTGACAATATATAGCCTTGACGTACTCCTTTTCCAATTGGAACCAGTCTGTTGTTCCATGTCCAGTTCTGTTGCTCCTGACCTGCATACAGATTTCTCAAGAGGCAGGTCAGGTGGTCTGGTATTCCCATCTCTTGAAGAATTTTCCACAGTTTACTGTGATCCCACACAGTCAAAGGCTTTGGCATTGTCAGTAAAGCAGAAATAGATGTTTTTCTGGAACTCTCTTGCTTTTTCCATGATCCAGCAGATGTTGGCAATTTGATCTCTGGTTCCTCTGCCTTTTCTAAAACCAGCTTGAACATCAGGAAGTTCATGGTTCACATATTGCTGAAACCTGGCTTGGAGAATTTTGAGCATTACTTTACTAGCGTGTGAGATGAGTGCAATTGTGTGGTCGTTTGAGCATTCTTTGGCGTTGCCTTTCTTTGGGATTGGAATGCAAACTGACCTTTTCCAATCCTGTGGCCACTGCTGAGTTTTCCAAATTTGCTGGCGTGTTGAGTGCAGCACTTTCACAGCATCATCTTTCAGGATTTGAAATAGCTCAACTGGAATTCCATCACCTCCACTAGCTTTGTTCCTAGTGATGCTTTCTAAGGCCCACTTGACTTCACATTCCAGGATGTTTGGCTGTAGGTCAGTGATCACATCATCGTGATTATCTGGGTCATGAAGATCTTTTTTGTATAGTTCTTCTGTGTATTCTTGCCACCTCTTCTTAATGTCTTCTGCTTCTGTTAGGTCCATACCATTTCTGTCCTTTATTGAGCCCATCTTTGCATGAAATGTTCCCTTGGTATCTCTAATTTTCTTGAAGAGATCTCTAGTCTTTCCCATTCTCTTGTTTTCCTCTATAGCTTTGCACTGATCGCTGAGGAAGGCTTTCTTATCTCTTCTTGCTATTCTTTGGAACTCTGCATTCAGATGCTTATATCTTTCCTTTTCTCCTTTGCTTTTCGCTTCTCTTCTTTTCACAGCTATTTGGAAGGCCTCCTCAGACAGCCATTTTGCTTTTTTGCATTTCTTTTCCATGGGGATGGTCTTGAGCCCTGTCTCCTGTACAGTGTCATGAACCTCATTCCGTAATTCATCAGGCACTCTATCAATCAAGTCTAGGCCCTTAAATCTATTTCTCACTTCCACTGTATGATTATAAGGGATTTGATTTAGGTCATACCTGAATGGTCTAGTGGTTTTCCCCTCAATTTAAGTCTGAATCTGGTAATAAGGAGTTCATGATCTGAGCCACAGTCAGCTCCTGGCCTTGTTTTTGCTGAGTGTATAGAGCTTCTCCATCTTTGGCTGCAAAGAACATAATCAGTCTGATTTCGGTGTTGACCATCTGGTGATGTCCATGTGTGGAGTCTTCTGTTGTGTTGTTGGAAGAGGGTGTTTGCTATGACCAGTGCATTCTCTTGGCAAAACTCTTATTAGTCTTTGCCCTGCTTCATTCCGTATTCCAAGGCCAATTTCCCTTTACTCCAGGTGTTTCTTGACTTCCTACTTTCGCATTTCAGTCCCCTATAATGAAAAGGATATCTTTTTTGGGTGTTAGTTCTAAAAGGTCTTGTAGGTCTTCATAGAACCATTGAACTTCAGCTTCTTCAGCGTTACTGGTTGGGGCATAGACTTGGATTACCGTGATATGGAGTGGTTTGCCTTGGAAACGAACAGAGATCATTCTGTTGTTTTTGAGATTGCATGCAAGTACTGCATTTTGGACTCTTTTGTTGACCATGATGGCTACTCAATTTCTTCTAAGGGATTCCTGCCCGCAGTAGTAGATATAATGGTCATCTGAGGTAAATTCACCCATTCCAGTCCATTTGAGGTCGCTGATCCCTAGACTGTCGACATTCACTCTTGCCATCTCTTGTTTGACCACTTCCAATTTGCCTTGATTCATGGACCTAACATTCCAGGTTCCTATGCAATAGTGCTCTTTACAGCATTGGACCTTGCTTCTATCACCAGTCACATCCACAGCTGGATATTGTTTTTGCTTTGGCTCCATCCCTTCATTCTTTCTGGAGTTATTTCTCCACTGATCTCCAGTAGCATATTGGGCCCCTACTGACCTGGGGAGTTCCTCTTTCAGTATCCTATCATTTTGCCTTTTCATACTGTTCATGGGGTTCTCAAGGCAAGAATACTGAAGTGGTTTGCCATTCCCTTCTCCAGTGGACCACATTCTGTCAGATCTCTCCACCATGACCCGCCCATCTTGGGTTGCGCCACGGGAATGGCTTAGTTTCATTGAGTTAGACAAGACTATGGCCCTAGTGTGATTAGATTGACTAGTTTTCTGTGAGTATGGTTTCATTGTGTCTGCCCTTGATGCCCTCTTGCAACACCTACCGTCTTTCTTGGGTTTCTCTTACCTTGGGCAATGGACTCTTTGTTCAATTTTGTTTTCTAATTAGCTGTTTATGAAGAGGAAGGATTTGTGTATATGAATTTGTTGCAGGCCACCTAAGTTAATTTATTGTTTGCAAATTTTTTCTTCCTACTTTATTTTTCTAGAGATATAAATTGTAAGAAACCTTATTTACATATTGTTTACAGTAGGAATGGAAGGAGTTTTAACAATGTTATTTAATTCTTTGAATTTCTTCTAAATTACATGTCAAACATCACACTCAGACCTGTTCTCTCAGGTATCTGTTTGAGATTCTTCTTTCTGTGAAGTATACCAAAATCGCTGTACCGTTACAATGGTATATTATAATTTTTGAGATTCTTCTTTCTGTGAAGTATACCGGTATGGGTGTACTGTTATAATGGTACATTATAATTTTTGATCTAAATAGGTCAAAAGGAGTATAATCTTTGACACATAATTCAGAAGAAATTCAAACAATTCAATAACATTGTTAAAACTCCTTCCATTCCTACTGTTAATATGGGCTTCCTTCTTGGCTTTAGATGGTAAAGATTGTGCTTGCAATGCAGGAGATGCAGGTATGATACCTGGGTTGGGAAGATCACTGGAGAAGGGAATGACAACCTACTCCAGTATTCTTGCCTGGAGAATTCCATGGACTGAGAAGCCTGATCGGCTACAGTCCATGGAGTCACAAAGAGTCAGACATGACTGAGCTAATAACACATGTTAATATATATGTTACTCTTTAACTTAAGGTCACCTGCTTTCCTGGCAAACTCAGAGTGAGGAAAATAAAAGTATTGTTCATTTCAGCATGGTTTTACTAAACCTAATATTTTAATTAAAATACTTTTATCAGAGGCCTTAAGTATATTTTGTCAAAACTTTGAAGCTATGAATATTTATTTTTTTTAGCTTCTGTATTTAAACTATCAAAGATAGTTCATTGTTAAACTAGTTACTAGCCAATTCTATTTCTGTTTGAGTGAGTGACGTATATTTTCCAGTTCATGTGAACATGCTGCTCTGTGTCTCCAAGACGGTCTTCTCCTTTTCAATTATAGAATAGATGAGACATAACCTTACTGTCAGTTTATCAGCTATATAAAATAAGCCTCTGTTCACCTTCCATATTTCTTAGCCAAACTTACTTTTCTTTGCCAAGTCAGGAACTATGCACTGTACTCTGTTTGACAGCAGTGAGATGGAGGAGGTGAGATCATTAATGGGAAAATATTCTAAATTGTCCTTCATTTGGTACCTGTATCAGAGGGTCCCAAGACCACTCCCAGATTTGGTGATTCACTAGAAGGACTCAAAGGACTCATCATGTAATTGTATTCATGACAAAAACTTTTATTCAGCCAAGAAAAAGTCTGGGGCCAGATGTGGTGGAAACCAGGTATGCCCTTCCAAGAGTCACCTCCCAGAGGAGTTGCATGGGAATGTGCTTAATTCCCCCAGCAATGATTGTGACATTGAGGTGCTGTCTGCCTGGGATGCTCTCTTTAGCCAAGCAGTTCAGGGGTTTTATCCGGGGTTGGGTCATGTAGGCACATAATACCTGTATAATGGACCGCAGTTACTGAAATTCAGATGAAAAGCAAGTATTCTTCACAAACCAAATACAGATAGCCATAGTGGGCCACTTATATCACTTCAGGAAAGTTTTATAACAGAGGAGGGAACTGTTGAGCGTTCAAGTGTTCAGACAACAACCAAGAGCCAAACTTAAAATGCAGCCTTTTCTAAGGATAGCAGTCTCAGTCTTAACAATATTACCTCTTTTCTACACAGTACTCCAGGAGGTTTTATACCCCAGAACAGTATACCATTGTACTACTTGAGATGGGTGAGGGAGATGACTTTCTTTGTAATAGTAGGAAAGGACCAATTAAAGAACTGGTGGGGAAAAGTGACCCTTTCTCAGGCAGATTAGGGAAAAACACCTATAGGGTGTATTTTACATGGTTAAGCCTTGCACCTCAGTTTGAACTTCACTGTTACTGAAGTTAAGAGCTTGATGTTGTAGTTCCTGACTGCAGCACCTTCTAGGTCTGATGCCGGGCAAGATTGTTAACCTTTTTTGTGTTTTGTTTGTTTTGAGGCCTGTGAATAGTATCTGGCACTTGTAAGTGCACATTATAAGTGAGTTGCTGCTGTTGCTACTACTACTATAATTATTAGAGTGAAATAAGGAGAAACTTAAGTAAATACAGAGAAAGTCAAGATAGAAAGTAGTGAGTCCTAGGTTAAAATGTTTGATCACTGAATGGTGTCGAATACAATATACTGTCGTTGGGACTCTAAACGATCAGATATTAGGAAGGAGAGAAAAGTAAAGTTGAGCGCCTTCTCCCATTTTACTTTTCTCTAAGAGAAATGATGTTTGGGAATACTTTTAGATGATGGTATGTGATGTTTTTAAGTTTTAAAACAGTCTTTGTAAACTTTTGATTGTCATATAGTCCAGTTTACTCTATAGAACTTACTATATTTGGGATATCATTAATTTCCAAGTTTGGATAATATACTTGGTCTTTCTTTTCCTCCTCCCACCCCCCCCCCAGGAATTTTTAAGAGATATCTTCAATCTCCTGTTTTTGTTGCCTAGTCTAAAAGATAGACAACAGCCAAAGTGCAAATCACATTCTTCAAGAGCTGCTGCTTATGACTTGTTAGTGGAGATGGTAAAGGGATCTGTTGAAAACTACAGATTAATACATAACTGGGTCATGGCACAACACATGCAGTGTAAGCATTCTTCTTTTCCTTTAATCTTTGTCAATTTTGTTCATGGAAATAAGATTTTGGAGGGCATGATTTAAAGACAGAATTCGCCATTCATACAATAAAGACAGAATTCACCATTCATACGTTTTAACATTGTAAACTATTGATGCTAGGATGTATGAAGTTAAAAAAGGAATATTGGTTTTTGAATTTAAAGCAACAGTTGTGATAAACTTTTTCAGAGATACGTGAAATACTTTGGCATTTTTGGGTTAAATAATTTAGTGCCAAATAAAGTCAAGTTCTGATAGTCTTGAATATTTAGGAATGAGTTAATTTTACTGTGTGTTTAAAATGTACCAAATATTTTATGTATGTGAACTAAATATGTATATGAACTAAATGAGTAATATAAACCTAAGCAATATGTATATGAATTAAATAAGTAACAGGTATAGTGGCTGATAGTGAAAGCAGAATACATTATGTTTAATAGTTTGTTTGGGGGGTGTCTTTTTCTCCCTCCTTTTTTCAGCAGCTCACGCACCTTATAAATGGGACTACTGGCCTCATGAAGATGTCCGTGCTGAGTGTAGATTTGTTGGCCTGACTAACCTCGGAGCTACTTGTTACTTGGCTTCTACTATTCAGCAACTTTATATGATACCTGAGGCAAGACAGGCTGTTTTCACTGCTAAGGTACAGTTTTCTGTACTTTGAAAGTTAAAACTTTAAAACAGAATTTTAAAACTTTGTTGATAGATCCTGATTCAGTTTAGTAAATATTGTTTGAGGAAATAATTTTAAATAAAATTGACAAAATTGGATATTACTAGCTAACATATATATTTGAATTATTTTAACATTTCAATTGATTATTCTAAACGCCACAGTATAATTTGTTTAGCAAAGGAAAATACAGTTGTGGAATATACACACTCAGTGTATTGAATGAACACGGTATTTTCTGTAAAAATAAATATAAATTTTAATTACATAGATAATAAAGCCTAAAACAAAGTAGGGAATTATTATTAGAATCACTGAACTTGTTATTTTTTAATATTTTAGGGTAAATTTGATTGTGGCCTAGTTTATTTAAGTAAGCTCTACTTTATGTTATTTTTGTTAATTTGTTCTTTGTAGTTTTCATTCTTTGTTTGCCATGGGCTGTTTTTTAGTTTGCCTTCTGGACTGCTTTTATAAGTTTTTGGCAGACTTTGTATATACTTGAATATTTTGTTTTCTTCCACATGTCATCTTGATGTCCTTGCTTTCCCACCCCCACCCCCCACCACAAAGTATTGAAATTCTTTGTATATCTTTAGTGAATCCTTACTATGTTTAAGGTGTGCTTTAGAATCTCCACATTTACAATATACTCAAATGGGTTTCTTTTTTTTTTTTTTGGCTTTAGTTAAATTGATGTCTTTATCATCTAACTGATTATAATTAGAAGTTGATTTTATTAGGCATGTGTAAAGTTTTGTGACTAAATTATGTTGTCCCCATTTGTATAACTTTATAGAACCACTTATTAAAGAAGCGTGTTTTCAGTGATTTTCTTTTTAGGAGATGACTTAACGACACTTTATAGTCTATCTTCTTCATATTAACGATCACCTTTTAGCCATTAGCACTGTCAGGAATTAGTATGTAGAAACAGAAAGAACAATCACATGTGTTAACTGAATGAATGTCAGAAATGGTAATTTTGGATAAAAACTAAATTTAGACTTGTCTCTACATAAGGAATTCTTACAGAATAGAAATTTGACATGATTTTGGAACGTGCTCTCGTCAAATGAGCACTTGATTATTTACATGAAAATGTCATTTTTATTTCCTTTTCAGATTTTCACGGAAAGATTAAAGAAAACTGCATGTATTTTAATTGTGGCTGAATATACACAGTATAAAGTTTATCCTATTAACCATTTATAAGTGTACAGTTGTGTGGTATTAGGTATATTCACACTGTAATCATTAACACATCAATCTCCAGAATTTTTTCACCTACCCCAAGTGAAACTCAATACCCATTAAATACTTTGCTCCCCATTCTTTTTTCACCCATATCCCTTGCAACCACTGTTCTACTTCTGTCTCTATGAATTTGACTACTCTCAGTACCTCATAAGTGGAATCATGCAATATTAGCATGTGACTGACTTATTTCACTTAGCATAATGTCTTCAAGATTCATCTGCTTCTTCAAAATTATGACAGGTAATAATTTGTAAAGAGAATATTAACTACTTTATTGGTTATTTTAAAATTTTAATGAGATAAGAGTATATCTAACAAGTGCCTGGGATGAATGTGGGACTCTCCTATAAGGCTGATGTTCTGAACCAAGTCTCCAGTAAATTAGTATAGCCAGAATCCTAAATCTCAGTTAATGTACTTGAATATTTAGAGGATTTTCAAAGAAATTGGCCAGAATTGCCCTGCAGTGTTAAGGATCTACTGTTCTAGAAAAAAATGAAGGTATGACTAGATGAGTATATTTTTTAATGTGTGAATTTGTTTCTGGAGAAGATGTTTTCTGTTCTTGCGAAACTGCCAACTTGTAAATCAACATTGAACCAAATAAGTACTGATAAATAAAGTAGTTTTAAGATTTCTTTATTTAGTTTCCTTACATAATAATGATGGCTGTGTTTGTATAATTAACAAAATACTTCAATTTTTAAAATGCTAAAATTGTTAAGAAAACAGACTATGTGTTTTTCCTAAAAGAATGAAAACAGTGTTGAGCACATTTTAATGCTTTCTTTTCTAAAATATCTAATTTACCATCAACGCCAGTATGTTGTAATGGAAGGTTTTTTCTTAATTTACAGTATTCCGAAGATATGAAGCATAAGACCACTCTTCTGGAGCTTCAAAAAATGTTTACCTATTTAATGGTATGTTTGAGAATCAGATATGGAAACTAGTTAGATATACCCTTTGACCAAAAGAAACTTTAATTGGAGTTTGAGTGTATTGGCCTATCCTGACTATATACTCTGATTTTTCAAATTGACTTTGTCAGTTGCTGATGTTCTTTATCATAGTGAATTTTAACTTTCATATTTCAGTCATCTGTATTTTGTTAATTTATCCTTTGAAGAATTTCTTATATCCAGTCCATTTTTCATCACAAGGTCACCCCCACCCTTTAGTCTTAGGATTTTCTGACTGATTTTTCTTTGTCTTTCTTAGTTTCCACCCAGAAAACTATAAAATTAATCGTTAAAAAATAGCAACTCTTAAAATACTACTCCCCTAGTTAAAATTCCTCAGTGGTTCTTTATTATGAAACTAGTTTTGGTGTTCAGGTCCAGCCAGGATGGCATGTATCCCCTTCCCTTCAACTTCCTTTTTTATATCCCCCCAACCACTGCCCACATCCAGCCTCACCCTGTAGTAACTGCAAGCCAGAGAAGTGCATCACCTTTTGCTTCCTCGCTTGTGCAGTTATTTATCCTGCTCCTCCTGCCTGTAGCCCTCCTCCACTAACACTCTTCTCCATTTTCTTCCCTTTCTCATCTTTCAGGAATCAACTTGGTTTTCTTGAGAAAGTGTCCCCTGAGTGACCAAATTCCAGAGTATTCCTTATCACCATAATTTTGTTACACAAGTACTTGTATTGAAAGTTACTTGTCTAACTTATTAGAATTTTGAGGAAAGATCTTATTTTATTTATACCTGTGTATTTCATCTTCTGAGATTTAATGAAAATTCAGTAAATGAGATTTTTGAAACAAAATTAAAAGATTTGTTAGTTATCCCTTGATTCCGCTTACAATCTTTTAAGATAGTTGGAACATGCTATTTGAACTGACAAAGCAGTTTTACTGCTTTTTATTGTTTTTTTTTTAAATCATTATTTCACAATTTATTACCTGGGGTAAAAAGCTGCCACATGACATCTGGTTGATTCTTTGTAACACAGTAATAATCATCAGATATTAGTTACATAATTGATTTCTTTGAATATTAGTGAGCTGTATTATTGATGTGGAAACTTGAAAAATCAGAAACAGCTTTTAGGTAGCAAATTTGGGGGCTGTAGGAAAATAAGACAATAAAAGATAACTTCTGCTGATTCATTATCTTTTTGGTCAAAGATATATGTGCTGTGATAGGGATGTACAAGAGGAAAATACTTCCTTTTTTTTTTTTTTTTTCTCTTGACAAGCATCAATTGTTGATAGGCTTGCTAAAGTCACGTTTATTGATTTCTATTCTGCTGTGGGAGAATTCTATTGAATTACAAAGAGTCACAGATGCAGGCTTTGAGTATTACTGCTGTTTTAAACCACTACTAAACCAAAGTTCAGTTGATAGGAAAGTTTATTCACCCTGTAAAGGCTTTGATTTTATGCTTTATAATACAAGTCTGCATCCCACATTCCTTCCTAGAAATTCCTAGACTTAAAAAAAATGAAAATTTCTTAGCTTATGGTACTTTAAGCATCTTCTGGCACCAGAACTATTAAACTCAAAATGATATGTGCTGTGCTTAGTCACTCAGTTGTGTCTGACTCTTCACGACCCCTTGGACAGTAGCCTGCCAGGCTCCTCTGTCCATGGGATTTCCCAGGCAAGAATACTGGAGTGGGTTGCCATGCCCTCCTGCAGGGGATCTTCCCAACCCAGGTCTCCTGCTTTGCAGGTGGATTCTTTACCACTGAGTCATCAGGGAAGTCCATGAATACTAAAGTGAGAATCAAACAAAAATGAAATAGAGTATTTTAGTTCTTTCTTAGTAGATTTACAAAGATTTTATTTACCTATTTTATTGTTTATTCAAGAACCTTGTGATACTTTTTTTATTGTTATTTGAGAGGTACATTTATTTGATTGTTTGATAATCCTCCTCCTTACACCCTTTTCTTTCACAGGAGAGTGAATGCAAGGCATATAATCCTAGACCTTTCTGTAAAACATACACGATGGATAAGCAGCCTTTGAACACTGGGGAGCAGAAAGATATGACAGAGTTTTTTACTGATCTGATTACTAAAATTGAAGAAATGTCTCCAGAACTGGTTAGTACTGTAATGTTCAAGTTCCTTTGAAATTTTTAGAGATTTTGCACGGTTCTAAATTACTGACTTTTGTGTTTTTGTTTGTTTTTTTTTTTTTTAAGAAAAATACTGTCAAAAGTTTGTTTGGAGGTGTAATTACAAACAATGTTGTGTCCTTGGTAAGTATTCTTCCTGATTTTTGCTTTTTGAAAATTTTTATGTATGTTTTAGCTTATTATGAGAATTTACCAATTTTTGACTATTGATTGACTAGGATTGTGAACATGTTAGTCAGACTGCTGAAGAGTTTTATACTGTGAGGTGCCAGGTGGCTGATATGAAGAATATTTATGTGAGTAATGTATATATTTTTAAATTTTTTTCCTGTTTTTCAACTGTTTGTGTGTATACACACACACACATATTTATATATATAGAGAGAGACAGCAGGCTTCTGTTTGTTACTTTGAGAGAAAATTTTCATGTTTTCATCTGTTTTCTTCTTGCAATGTTACTCAAATAAGAATTAAAGGTAGACCACAGAACTGATTTTTCCTAATCAGAATTTAAATAGTTGAGTTTTAGAAATATTTAGTAAGATTCAGAGCACCTTGTCCATTTTTTTTTTTTTTTTACTAAATTTAAGAGTTCATTTTTTAAAATAAAAACTTTGATTTCCTCTCTGCATTCTGTTCAAATTGTAATGAATGCTTTTTGTGTTTTTTGCGTGTTGCAAATAATAATATGAAACTCTTAAATGTGTAAACAGGAATCTCTTGATGAAGTTACCATTAAAGATACTTTAGAAGGTGACAACATGTATACTTGTTCTCATTGTGGGAAGAAAGTACGAGCTGAAAAAAGGTATGCTTTTTTGAAACCTAATTTTTGTCATTTTGATAAATCATCAAATAGAAGTAAAATACAAACTTAGGATAAATTAATGTTACGCTTATGAATATTACATGATTACATGATACAATCAGCTGCTTGAAGCTGATTCTTACACAGCAAATTTTCATTCAGTTATTCAAGTAAACATTCAAGCACTCTTAATTTTTTTTTTTAATCAAGTATTTAACAAGGTGTGTATGATTGCTTAGTCCTTTCCCATGCACTCAGTGGAACGTGATAAAGAATCAACTCATGAGCTGAAGACTTCCTCTGAACTTCTAAAGTGAGATTTTTTTCTTTAGAGCCAGCCACGAGATGGCTGGTTTAGGACAGAGAGTAGTTCGGTAAAGATGTTTCAATCCTACTCTTGAACACTGAATAGAAATTAGATTGAAAGATTATGTTGTTCATTACTGGAAACAAAGGCAGAGAAATGGTAATGACCTTATAAGTACTAGAAAGTCTGGGATTTGACCACCTTGCCTCAAGTAGAGGATTTACATTCATGGTAATAGAAAATAAGATTGTTAATATACAGTGACACCAAATGATTAACACCTGGATTTGAGGATTATCTGCATAGTTGATTGAAGCCATCAGAACATTTGCCTGAGAAAGAACATAACTGTTGCAAAGAACTCAGACCTTTGCCAACCTAAAACTACAGAGGAAAAAGTGACAGAATGAAAGTCAGGAAGGGAAAAGAATCAGGATATTGTGGTAACCCAGAATCTGGGGAAGAGAATTTCAAGAAGGTATTCATTCAATTGACATAGTATGCAGAGATGAGGGAAAAAATAATAGCCAAATAAAATCATTGAATTTTTCAAAAAGATAGTTCAATGATGTTTCTGTCAGGTTGTAGCAGTAGAAGCAGAGTCATCAGAGAACATGACACAAAGTATAGATCATTCATTTTAGAAGTTTGGCAGTAAGAAACAGAAAGAAAGATGGACTTTTTTAGAAAGAACTTTGAAATCAAGCAGAGGAGGAGTTTTCTACATGAAGTAGATCTGAGCGTGTTTGAAGACAGTGAATGAAAAGCTTTCTTTTCAAATTGCTTAAGAGAAGATTTTCCCAGATAAATATGCCCTTGAAAAGAATGGTATTCTTCTTCTCAGTCTCCAGAAGTCAAGTTGGTTGCAAAAGAGAAAAGTTATAATGAATACACTCAAAGCATAACTGTGCAGGCAGTTACATGTAAAAGACAAACTCATCTGACGAGAGGTTAGGTCAGAAGTTAAGGAGTTAAAACAGACTGGACTCAGGCAAAAGTTTATTACTGTGGAGTAATATAATTAGAAGTCAGTGAAAGATAATTGAGAGGCTCCATTCTTATAGAATCTCTTATTTATTCAATAAATTTGGAATAAGCTTATTGAATAAATCTGTTCTTGATTAACTATTTCCTTATTGAAGCATTCCTTTAATTTGGCTAATATGATTCTACTGTTTTGTTTTGTTTTTTTAATATTGTCAAATATCTCCCAAGAAAAGTATTATTCAGTCCTCTTGTACTCTTATCATACTTCTAGATGTCTCTAATAACATAGTAAGTGTTCAACCGATCATACTCAGTTCTGTCTTCAAGCTCTGGTTTTCTCAGTTACTCATTCTTTGCTAAAAAATTTTATCTACTACCATAATACCACTCTCTACTGATATACTGCTGCTGCTAAGTGGCTTCAGTCGTGTCCGACTCTGTGCGACCCCATAGACGGCAGCCCACCAGGCTCCCCTGTCCCTGGGATTCTCCAGGCAAGAACACTGGAGTGGGTTGCCATTTCCTTCTCCAATGCATGAAAGTGAAAGTGAAATCACTCATTCATGTTCGACTCCTAGCGATCCCATGGACTGCAGCCTACCAGGCTCCTCTGTCCATGGGATTTTCCAGGCAAGAGTACTGGAGTGGGGTGCCATCGCCTTCTCCGACTGATATGCTGCTGCTGCTGCTAAGTGGCTTCAGTCGTGTCCGACTCTGTGCGACCCCATAGACGGCAGCCCATCAGGCTCCCCGGTCCCTGGGATTCTCCAGGCAAGAACACTGGAGTGGGTTGCCATTTCCTTCTCCAATGCATGAAAGTGAAAAGTGAAAGGGAAGTCACTTAGTCGTGGCCTACCCTTAGCGACCCCATGGACTGCAGCCCACCAGACTCCTCCATCCATGGGATTTTCCAGGCAAGAGTACTGGAGTGGGGTGCCATTGCCTTCTCCGGACTGATATGCTAATGGTTCCCAAATAATCTTACCTAATTCAGAAAACTGTGCTTTGCTCTCCCATCCTCACCATGGCATATTCTACAGTCTACTGTAGTTTTTCATTTGTTTTTCCCATCTAAACGTGGGGAAGTTCTTTCAGAATAGAAAGTCATGTAAGGAGATAGATTGATAGATTTAATAAGAGCATGATTCAGAGTACTATTTATTATTACTCTGAATTGAATATGGAAATAAGTGTAGTATAAATGTAATTGATAATAGCTAGAATACTTTTGAAAGATAATTTTTAACAACTTTTGTTTTTGTCTTTCAGAGCATGTTTTAAGAAATTGCCTCAGATTCTGAGTTTCAATACTATGAGGTATACATTTAATATGGTCACAATGATGAAAGAAAAAGTGAATACACACTTTTCCTTCCCATTACGTTTGGATATGACACCCTATACAGAAGATTTCCTTATGGGAAAGAGTGACAGGAAAGAAGGTAATGCAAAATTTCTTTCTCTTGCCTGTGTTTACTGTAGGTCGCCATGACAAGATAGTCCTAATTACAACATTGTAATTAAATATACATTTAAGAAAATTAAATTAAATCTTAGAAAAATGTTTCTAAAGACAATATGGTATATTCAGACAGTTGGCCTATAAACGTTCTGTATCTACTAGGACTGTGTTGAAGGCACCGTTCTAGGCATCGGGGACACAATACTGAATGAGATAAACATGGTTCCTGGTCTTGAAGAACTTAAGTCTATTGGGCATGGCATATTTTAAACGGGATTATTAACATAAAGTGTTGTCAGATTGGTTGAGGGGAATCACAGGGTTGCTTTCAAGAGAAGGTGACATTTAAGCAGAACCTGAGTATCAAGAGCTAGATTGAGAGGAGCAAATAGTCTTGTTGGAGGGTGGGGGGTTAGGGGGTTGGTAAAACAGGCAAAAGAGTGGCAGCCAGATTAGTCTTTTGTAGGCCAAGTTAATGATTTTGATCTTTATTTCAATGTGAAGCTATTGAAAACTTTTAAGCAGGAAACCAAGATAACCAGGTGAGATCTGGAGAAAGTTATTCTAACTATAGTAATAGAAATGGATTAGAGGCTGAATAAAAGGAGTGTGGGGAGGCTATTAAGGCAAACCACAGGAATAGAAGCATACTAGTAGGGTTAGAGAGAAGTGTATGGCAGTGGAGTTAATAAAACTCAATGACTGAGTGAAACAGTGAAATCAACAAAGTTCCTGAACATCTGTCCACTATTTAACTTGCTATCATAATAATGAGAATATAATGACAACAAGAAGAAGGTGTCTACCCCTCTGAAGCTTATAGTTTAGTCAGTCTACTCCTAGAGGAAGGAAAAGTCAAGAAAGGTTTCTGTTTGATCAGTTAGGTGACTAGTGGGATCAGTACTTCAAGAGCTCAAGAACGAGGGAATGTGGTCAGAAGTATTGAATGCTAAAGAAAAGCAACGGTTCCAGTAAGACCACAAGGGAAAATTATCTAACATGTTGAAGATCTTTGGTTATCACAGCAATTTAATATGGGTATTGTGGTAGGAAGGCAGTTTGCAGTGAATTTAAAATGGCACTTGAGTTACCTACAAATTGCTGTTCTTTTCATAAGACCAGTGATTTTCAAACATCTGTGTACATGCCCTAAGAACCATGGTGAGGAATGGGAATAGATGAGAGGAGAGAAGAAAGCAGAACTGGTTTAGCCCTTACCTTTTCCATTCTTCTTTGGCAGAGAGAAGTTCTATTTTACATAAGAGGCCTGGTGGTGTTTTGTTTATATAGAAAGTTATGCAGATTGAAATTTTTGAAATTTGAAGAGCCACCATATTATAAGATTTAGGAAAAAGAACCATATTTTATTCTTTATACTGTATTGCCGGGTACTTAATGAGCATCCAGTGAGTGTTTTACTCTTCACTAAATGGGAAATGAGAGATACAAGCAATGAGTGAGCGCTACTCTTTCAACAGAATAACATAATCTTTCTTTGAAAAGAGAGGATGGTGATTATAACTATGAAGGGATACAGGGTTAAGGGAGGGAACTTTATAGTAAAGTTGAGTACGTTTAGGAATTTCAGGAAGTGACCAAAAAGAGGTAAGTTTGAAAATATAGACAGATTTAAGAAGTTGACATTGTATATATATGTCCTACTTTTCAGAATGCTTTCAAACCGTTTGTAAAATTATAGCAAGACTACATAGTAACTGTGCTTCACTGTATTTTCCATGATGCCACCATGCGTGAAAATAACAAGAATGCCAAGATAAAGGAGTTTATTAGGCCACAGAATCAGATCCTAGTATACCCAAACTCCTCAGCCACTGCTCTGCCACTGTCAGCCATTTCCTCCTCTTCAGCTAATTGTTGCTTCACTTTTCATGTTACACTGTGCACTCAGGTGAACCAAGTCTGCTGTTTCATACATGCTTTTAATTACACCTTTTCTTTTTGTGTGATGGTGGAAATATAGATTGTAAATCATACATCTTCTGGAGTTTTTTTCTTTAGTATCTATTATAATAACCTTTCAGATTGAATCTCTATGGTTGGAAGTATGTTTTGTTTCTTTGTACATAAAGCTTCTAATACATAGTGTTTTTTATTAATTGATAAAACAGTTGGAACCATGCTACCAGTACAGTGCTTCATTTTCCTTAACATAGACCAGCAGGCATAAATATGTTAATACCTTTCAGGTCTTGTGTTTGCTTATTCCTAATAAAGATAATATACACTGTTTCATTCAAGTTTATCTATTTCAAAAGGAATAGCCAGATTAAACAAACAAAAATTTACATTTACTTGTTATGTTGAGATTGTCCCTGGTTATGCACTAACAAGGTAGTTGTTTTTCCAGTAATGTGTATAAAAGTTCCTTAAAATTGTAGGCTATAAATAGTGAGTGACAGCAAATAGAGTTGTTTTGTGCCTGTTTGAATATATGAAGTATCTGTGCCTATTTCTGTGCATGAAGTATACTCTATCAAGTGATTCTAAGATGTCATTGTGTGCTGTTTTCACAATCACTGCCACTTCATGTAAATCATTTCAGGTTTTAAGGAAGTCAGTGATCATTCAAAAGACACGGAGAGCTATGAGTATGACTTGATAGGAGTGACTGTTCATACAGGAACCGCAGATGGTGGACACTATTACAGCTTCATTAGAGATATAGTCAACCCACATGCTTATAAAAACAATAAATGGTGAGTTTTAAATACTTTTTCCTTGGGATTTAAAATGAAAATCTGTTTCAATTTTTAAAGTATAAGCTTATAATAGTTTTTTTCCTGAGATATGTTTTCAGATTTTTGTTTTCTAAACTGTACCTATGTCTGGAAAGGGGGCACATAAAATGTTTAAATGAAAGCGGCTTTCAAAAGATAATATGAATCCATTGTTCTTAAGCTTTATAGATTTCTGCACTTTTTTGAGAACTTGATAAATGCTTACTCAAGAAAAATGAAGACCCTCAAGAGTTTTGCACACAGCTTAAGATTCATAGACAATATTGCACCTTCTGAATCTTACCTGTGGATGGCCACAAAGTCCTTATATATTCCACTTAGAAATTACCCGCATACTCCATTTTCTTCACTTTACTTTTCCCCTCTAACACACATTCTTTTTTATCATCTTTTATCAAGTTAATGGCTGGAAGTCATTCGATCAGTCTTTAATAGCTGGTTTTTGGCCTTCGAATGTTGTTGGTTAAATTCTTATATGTAGAGACTATTGCTGTCCTGGGCATTGTTCTAAGTGTTGGGGATATTGCTTTGAACAAAGTGTACATTGGTAAATTGATTTGTGCTTAGCAGAACTCGTGCCTGGAAAATTGCATGGATGGAGGAGCCTGGTAAGCTACAGTCCATGGGATTGCAAACAGTTGCAGACGACTGAGCAGCTTCACTTTTTTTGCAGAATACTTTTGTTCAATTATTTCTCTTTAAGCCATCATGTCTATGGTATCTTTTACTTTTTCTGGTCCATTTGAAAATAAATTTTGAAATGGTACCTTTATCTTTGTAAGTTTTCCAGGCTCTTAATATTTTCCGTCCAATAGCTTTACATGTTATATTTATGCAAACTTTTTATTCCTCGCTTATATGAACTCTTTTGTTACTCCTAGATTATAAATAGATCTGTCACATTTTAAGGTGGTTATAACTATGTTGTGAAACTATATTCCCAATTTCTAGTGGATTAAAATTGTCAAAACAAGAGCTTAGTTAGAATTGATTGCACATTAATGTTTGATCAATATTTGTAATATATTAGAATGTAATCTAAATATTTTAAAAATAGGCACAACACAGGTAAAGTACATATTGTTGTTTAGTCGCTAAGTCATGTCCCATGAACTGTAGCATGCCAGGCTTCCCTGTCCATCACTGCTTCCAGAGTTTGCTCAAATTCATGCATGTCCTTTGAGTTGGTGATGCTATCTAACCATCTCATTCTCTGCTGCCCTCTTCTCCTTCTGCCTTCAATTTTTCCAAGCATCAGGGTCTTTTCCTATGAGTCGACTCTTATCATTAGGTGACGGAAGTATTGATGCTTCACCGTCAGTCCTTCCAATGAATATTCAGGGTTGATTTCCTTCAGAATTGACTGGTTTTATCTCTTTGCAGTCCAAGGGACTCACAGAGTCTTCTCCAACACTACAATTAGAAAGCATCAATTCTTTGGTGCTCAGCCTTCTTTATGGTCCAGCTGTCACATCTGGAGACTACTGGAAAAACCATAGCTTTGAGTATATGAACCTTTGTTGACAAAGTGATGTCTTTTCTTTTTAATACACTGTCTAGGTTTGTCATAGCTTTCCTGCTAAGAAGCAGATGTCTTCTAAGTTCATGGCTGCAGCCACCATCTGCAGTGATTTTGGAGCCTAAGAAAATAAAATCTGTCTTTTTCCACTTTTTACCCTTCTGTTTGCCATGAAATGATGGGACCAGATGCCATAATCTTAGGTTTTTGAATGTTGAATTTTAAGCCAGCTTTTTCACTCTCCTCTTCTACTGTCATCAAGAGGTTCTTTAGTTCCTCTTCACTTTCTGCCATAAGTGTGGTGTCATCAGCATATCTGAGGTTGTTGATATTTCTTCCAGCAATCTTGATTCCAGCTTGTGATTCATCCAGCCCAACATTTTACATGATGTACTATGCTTATAAGTTAAATAAACAGGTTGACAGTATACAGCCTTGTCATACTCCTTTCCCAATTTTGAACCAGTCATATATACATATATTTATATATAGTACAATATATACTTGATCAATACATATATGCTCTGCTTTAGGTATCTTTTTAATGATGCTGAGGTAAAACCTTTTGATTCTGCTCAACTTGCCTCTGAATGTTTTGGTGGAGAGATGACGGTAAGTTTTATTCAAAAATTAAGTGGTTTGTGAATTTCCAAGTGCTTTACAGTATCATAAAACCCCAAAACAGTCATTTAACTTTCCTTTAGCTCCTAATTATATGTAAGATTTGTTATTTGTTTAGTATAGTTACTAAGTTTGGAGCAGATACCAGACATGGCAATTTTTTAAAAAATATTTTTTAAATGATTTCTTCAACTGATTAAGAAGGTTGACTTACAATTGAAAAATAAAAGTATAAGAGTTAAATTACACTGATACAAGACATTATTGAATAAGTTGTTTACTTAAATACTTTGGGGTTAGAGCAGGAAGAAATTGCTCTTTATTGACTTACTGTGAGAAATCTTTGACCAGGAAGTTGGCTTAAGCTGAACTTTAAAGATCATTCCTTGGTACTTTGTGTAACAATAGCAGCTGTTATTACTAATTATTACTAGTGACAGGATAGAAAAGGGTTATCTCTTATGTAATTAGCAGTTAAGATGTAAAAAAGACAGATTGGAGTAGTCTTAAAATAATTTCACTTTTTCATATGCATTTTACCCTGGTAGCAATTTTCTGAAAACTTTAAATTTTCCCTGTTGATTATCTAAATCAGGTATTAAAAAGTATTTTATATTTCACAGATAAGCCCAGATAAAGTTATATTTCTCTTTAGTAACTGTGTTTATTGTGAATAACTGGTCGCCATTCTGGATTTTAATGAAGAGGCTTTCTTATTGCTCTTTGATGCTCTTAGGTACTATTCTGAATCGAAAAGGAGAAGTAGAAAAATTTTTAACACTTTGAAAATGAGTAGAAGAAGGAAGTAAATAATGTGTTACCATTGAAGGCATAGCTAAACCTATTGCATCTCTAGGTGTTATTCCTAGAATAGTTCCTTAAAAAAAGATTAAAAAGAAAACAAACTTTGCAAAACTCTTCTTTTAAAAGTAGTTTTTCAGATTGCAGTCCATTTTATTAAACTTTATATATTGGTGGTAAAGTACCTTAAAAATATTTTGATATTTTCTTTGCCAAAAATTTCTGTCAAAGATTTTTATGTGATAATGCTATTTGAGAACTGTTTACAAAATTACTGTAAAGTTTTAAATATCTGTTAGTAAAATATTTGGTATATAAATACAGCTGAGTGTACCTGTTTCTTAAGGAAAACTTTCATTTTTTTATACAGACCAAGACCTATGATTCTGTTACAGATAAGTTTATGGATTTCTCCTTTGAAAAGGTAGCCATTTCCTTCATATATTTTACATTGTTTTCTGACTTCCATATTATCTACTTGTATAGTTAAACTATGTCAAAATGAAAATATACTATTTTTTCCCTCTTGAAGACCCACAGTGCATATATGCTGTTTTACAAACGCATGGAACCAGAGGAAGAAAGTGGCAAAGAGTACAAATTTGATGTTTCATCCGAATTGCTAGAGGTATGAGTTAATTTAAGTTTAGCAACAATTTAAAAGCATGTTAAGTATTTATGCAAGTATTCTATAGTATAAAAGCAGGCTCAAACATCATTAGTATCTGTAATCCAAAGTAGACCTTAACACTATTTATTTTACAAATAGTCTTGGTAATACCGACATATGACAGGTGAACATAAAGTGAATGAGATTAAAGGGAGTGGAAACAATTATTAGTAACACTGAAGAAAAATAAGAGAGGTAAAAGGTTTGTGGAATTAGTGCAAGCTCACAAATAACTTGTATGATCAGTGATATATTTGGATTGGGTGATAGGACTGAGAGTATTCCTTTTCTTATGCTTCATATTATACAGAAGTGTATTTTAAATGCATTTAAAATGTATGTATATATATTTTAAAATGTGTCTCATTTGTAGTAATGAAACTCTCTTCATTTAATAATATATTAAGTGATATTGTTAGGGATTTATAAAAGATATTCATGCTGAGTGTGTTATATCAGTGTTATAAACTGACTCAGCCAAAAGTACAGAAAGTAAATCTGCAGGAAGGTTTACCTGGTAAACATGTAATCTTCCTACAAGACAATTAAACTTTCATTGATTGACTGGCATTTTGCACTGTTTTGGTCAAGTCTTAAAGCTGAGGAGACTTTGTTCCCTACTCTTAATGGTATCTTGCCTACCTATAATTTTCTGATGCAGTGCCAAGTATATTACCTTCTCCCAAACTCCTCAGTTGGGTTTACCATCAGAATGAGAAGTCAAACTATGAAACTCACCTGTTTATACAAAAATTTATTTCAAATTCTGTCATAATAGCAAAATTATTATAGAGTATCATCATTATGTGCAAGACTTCGTGTTCCCAAGGTATTCAGATAAATGTAGACTCTGTTCTAGATGAGGCCCTAACAATATTTTATGATAGTCAACCCACTTATTGAAGTAAAATAAAATTTTAAATAAAATCTTATTGATTTACAGTTGACATAGGAACAGCATAGGCTTGAACTGCAAGGTTCTACTTATATGTGTTTTTTTTTTTTCCAGTAAATGCAGGATGTATAAGTAAATATGAATTTCTTTTTCATGTTATCTTTTCATGTTTGATGTGTAGTTTTCATAATACATATAACATCTACAGTGTTCTGTATAGGACTATTGAGGGACTTCCTTGATGGTTCAGTGATTAAGACTCCAAGCTCCCAATGTAGAGGGCCAGATTCGATCCTTGATCAGGAACCTGGATCTTGCATGCTGCAGCTAAAAAAGATCCTGCATGCCAGAACTAAACATCCCACATGCTGCAGCCGAGATCAGAGACCTTGCCTGCCACAGCTGAGACCAAGTGCAGTCAAATAGATAAATATTAAAAAAAAAAACCCAAAGCTATTGATGCAGGTATTGAAGTTCATCTTGTAAGCAGACAACATAAACACACCAGTATAGATGAATACAATACAGTACTGTAAATATATTTTCTCTAGCTTATTTTGTTGTAAGAATAAAGTATATAACACATACAAAATATGTATTAATCAACTGTTGATGCTATCAGTTCAACGGCTTCCAGTCAACACAAGTAGGCTATCAGTAATTAAATTTTGGAGAGAAAAGTTATATACAGATCTTTACTGCAGGACTTTGGCAATCCTAACTCCCTCATTGTTCAAGGTTTGGGTCAGCTGTAGGGACTTCCCTGGTGGTCTAGAGGTTAAGACCCTGCCCTTCCACTGCAGGGAATTTGATCTGTGGTCCAGGAACCAAGGTCTCGCATGCCACACAGCACGACAGTGGTTAACTGTATATTGCTCATGTACATCTCAAACTTCCTGGTCTCCAGACTTCTTTATATTCTTAATATTGAGAACCTTAGAGTTTTAACTATTCATTTTTATGTGGTTATATGTATCAATATTTACCATATTAAAATTAAAGCAAATTTTAAAAATTTATTTTAAAAAATAACCCATGACATTCTGATACAAATAAAAAAATGTTCTTCAGAACAGAACAGTTCAGTGAGGAAAGTGGCCCTGTTTTACTTCTTTTTTTTTTTACAAATCTCTCTTAATACCTGATTTAATGGAAGACAGCTGGAGTCTCATAACAGCTTCTGCACTTGGTCTCTTGTGATTTCATTCATCATTGAGCCTCTGGAAAACTCCATTGTACACTCAGAAGAGAATGAGGTGGTTTTTTTTTTTTTTTAAGACTGATAACATTTTAGTGTTACTAATAAAATTGTTTGAATCCCTTTTTTAAAAATTTATTTTAATTGGAGGCTAATTACTTTACAATATTGTGGTGGTGGTTTTTGCCATACGTTGATATGAATCAGCCATGGTTGTACATGTGTCCCCCTGTCCTGAACCCCCTCCCTGCTTCCTCCCCATCCCTCTGGGTTGTCCCAGTGCACTGGCTTTGAGTGCCCTGTTTCATGCATCAAACTTGGACTGATCATATGTTTCACATATGGTAATATACATGTTTCAGTGGTATTCTCTCAAATCATCCCACCCTGCCTTCTCCCAGAGTCCAAAAGTCTGTTCTTTACATCTGTGTCCCTTTTGCTGTCTTGCATATAGTGTCATCGTACCGTCTTTCTAAATTCCATTTATATGCGTTAACATACTGTATTGGTGTTTCTCTTTCTGACTTCACTGTGTATAATAGGCTCCAGTTTCATCCACCTCTTTAGAACTGATTCAAATGCGTTCTTTTTTATAGCTGAGTAATATCCATTCATCTGGCAGTGGACATGTAGGTTCTTCCATGTCCTGGCTATTGTAAACAGTGCTGCAGTGAATATTGGGGTACACGTGTCTCTCTCAATTCTGGTTTCCTCAGTGTGTATGCCCAGCAGTAGGATTGCTGGGTTGTATGGTGGTTCTATTTCCAATTTTTTAAGGAATCTCCACACTGCTCTCCATAGTGGCTATATTAGTTTGCATTCCCACCTACAGTGTAAGAGAGTTCCCTTTTCTCCACACACTCTCCAGCACTTATTGTTTGTAGACTTTTGGATAGCAGCCATTCTGACCTGCATGAGATGGTACCTCATTGTGGTTTTGATTTGCATTTCTCTGATAATGAGTGATGTTGAGCATCTTTTCATGTGTTTGTTAGCCATCTGTATGTCTTCTTTGGAGAAATGTCTGTTTAGTTCTTTGGCTTATTTTTTGATTGGGTCGTTTATTTTTCTGGTATTGAGCTGCATGAGCTGCTTGTATAAAATGTTTGAATTTTACAGACACCCAATGAAGGTCACTGTACCTATGTGCCACCCCCACGCCTACTTCTCCCCTCCCTAAACCATTCTTTGAGGACCACTGATCTACATTGTGACAAAAGAGAATCCCAGACTTTTACTATAATATAAAAACAAGCTGAACCACATTACTCTTAAAAAAAAAAAAAATTTATTTATATATTTTCAGCTGTGTTTGGTGTTTGTTGCTACATGGGCTTTTCTCTAGTTTCAGAGAGTGGAGGCTACTCTCTAGGCTTCTCATTGTGATGGCTTCTGTTTTGGAGCACAGGCTCTAGGGCAGTCAGGCTTTCAGTAGTTGTGGCATATGGGCTCAGTAATTGTGGCTCCCAGGGTCTAGAGCACAGGCTCAGTGGTTGTGGCACATGAGCTTAGTTGCTCTGCAACATGTTGGATCTTCCTACATCCAGGATTGAACCCCTGTCTCCTGCATTGGCAGGTGAATTCTTTACCACTGAACCACCAGGGATGCCTCAGCGTTATTTCTGATTGCAGACCTAAACCAAACATTTTCTCCTATCATTGTTGTAGCTTATTAATTTAAAATGTTTGGCTGCATATATATTTTACTAAAAATTAAATAAAATATAATATTTTTATTGCATTATTTAACATAAACATAGATTTTAGACATAAACTAGAATCTGGTCCTTTAGATTTCTTCAGTTGAAATATAGATGGGAGCAGACTTTCTCAAAGGGAAAATAGAAAATTTTTAAACCATAAAATATATTAAGTAAACAAACATGATAAATTGTAGTGACTGTTATGGATAGAACAAGCAGAGTACTCAGAAATGGTAGGGAGTTGATCAGGATTGCTGGAGGGGGGCAGGTAATCTGGATATGTTTTAAGTTAACCTGAAACTGAGACTTGAAAGTCAGTAAGAAATTAATCATGTGGTAAGTTCTCCAGGCAAACAGAACATTATGTATAAATCTCTTGAAGAAGGATAGAGCCTATTGGCATGTTTTAGAAGCTGAATGATAATCTTTGTGGCTGTGGCTGTGGTGAAGGAGTGGCCCAAGGTGAAGTTGGACAGATACATATAAAATACCTAGGAATGTTTTCATCAGTGTAGTGCAGTAATCTAATTCTTAGACATACTCAGTTGGCTCCACGTATATTGTATGTAAAAAGGGCCATCAGAAAACAAAATGAATATTTCTGTAGGACAGAAATTGTTGTGCCCAGTTGCTCAGTTGTGTCCGACTCTGCGACGCAATGGACTATAGCCTGCCAGGCTCCTCTGGCCATGGAATTTTCCAGGCAAAAATGGAATAGAATGAAAAACATTGAGCCTGGTAGAAACCAGGGTCTGCTGCTGCTAAGTCACTTCAGTCGTGTCCGACTCTATGCAACCCCATAGACGGCAGCCCACCAGGCTCCCCCGTCCCTGGGATTCTCCAGGCAAGAACACTGGAGTGGGTTGCCATTTCCTTCTCCAATACATGAAAGTGAAAAGTGAAAGTGAAGTCGCTCAGTCGTGTCCAACTCTTAGTGACCCCACGGACTGCAGCCTACTAGGCTCCTCCATCCATGGGATTTTCCAGGCAAGAGTACTGGAGTGGGGTGCCATTGCCTTCTCCAGGGTCTACCAGGCTCTAAGACCAAAGCAGTAGTGGTTGAGAGTTAAGTTCTGGTGGAGTAAAGGGTGACAAAAATTATGACACAGGAGCTGAGCTTGTGGCTAAAAGCAGGAAGCTTGGAATGGGGCTCTATTGCTGTGAAAAGGCACTGAATTGGGATAGGTAAATGCTGTCAGTCTCTCCCCGGGGCTATAAGAAAGCTGCTGTGGTTGGAAATCCTAGAGGAACAAGAACTCTGAAGCAGGCCAAATCAGGTCTGTGATTTTTTCAAATATTGATAATATGGAGCAGGAGCCCTAATTAGTGATTTTAAGACCTGATTCTGGACTAGAGTCATGGATAGGGAAGGCAGGTAGAGGTGGTTTCAAATCTTCAGAGGGATGAAGACAGTAATACCTATAATCAGAACATAGGGGACCTCCCTGTGGTGGTAGAGTGGTTAAGAACCCGCCTGCCAGTGCAAGGGACACGGATTTGATCTGGTCCAGGAAGATCCCACATGCCACAGAGCAGTTAAATCGGGCACCATAACTACTGAGCCCTTGCCCTAGAGCCTGTGCTCTACAACGAGAGAATCTACCACAATGAGAAGCCTGTGTATCCCAAGGAAGAATAGTCCCACTGTCTGCAATTAGAGAAAGCCCATATGCAGCGATGAAGACCCCAGCACAGCCAAAAATAAGTAAAACTTAATAATAATCAAAACATAAATTTATTCCAGATAAAAATAATTTTATGGAACCGACTGTCAATGACTTAGAACATATTTAGGGTATTCAGAGAGGGAAAGGACACAAAAAATAAAGTCAGCAAAGCAATTCTATAGGACAGATGTCAGAAATAATTTTTCATGATTATTATAAACAAAGAAATTACCTCTCATTAGATTGGTGAACCTGAATAACTTTTTTCCAATTTTTAAACATAAACCTTTATAAAAATACCAGCCTACCATCATTTTCCTGTGTTTTGTTTATTATATGTTTTCTCTTCAGACAGGTGGAATTTCAGAGTTCATACTTTAAAATTTTTCATAAATTTAGAATAAAAACAGTGTGGGGCTTGAGTTAGCCAGATAAGTAATGAAAAATTGGATCAGGTTTAGTGACTACTTCCATATTCCATTTACCTAGAAAAAGTCAACATAAATTTTAAATGCATGTATTTGTTTTGTTTTGGTTCTAGAGCAAGTCTTAGTCTGTCTAATAAAAATATTGGTAAAATGTCATGAAACATGCTTTCTGATACCTCATGTTAACATTTTTTTCTTCAGTGGATTTGGCATGATAACATGCAGTTTCTTCAAGACAAAAACATTTTTGAACATACATATTTTGGGTAAGTTTGGTAGATTTTAATAAGAGATCTTTTGTTACACATTTTTAAAAAATCTTACTTCGTGAGAATTTTAACCTATTATTTTCAAATTCTAGGTTTATGTGGCAGTTGTGTAGTTGTATTCCCAGTACATTACCAGATCCTAAAGCTGTGTCTTTAATGACAGCAAAGGTAATATATGTATAACCTTAGAAAATTTCTTCAAAATTGATGACTTTAAAATAATTAAATCTTTTTTGCTTAACTTTGTCTTTTCTTGCAGTTAAGCACTTCGTTTGTCCTAGAGACCTTTATTCATTCAAAAGAAAAGGTGCATATTTTATTTTTTAAACTTTTGTGCTATTTATGTCATTTATCAGATAGCTCTTAAAACCTCCAGTGACTTCTTTTTCTTTTTTAGCCCACAATGCTTCAGTGGATTGAACTGTTGACCAAGCAATTTAATAATAGTCAAGCAGCTTGTGAGGTGAGGTGAATAATTCAACAAAACAATGCATAGCTTAAGATTCAGTTTCTTGTTTTCTTTTATTCTTAAGATGCTACAGCAAAATTATTTTATCTATTATAAATCATAGAGAGCCCAGTGTCAGTTATTCCTAAAATTACTTGATAGCCAAGAGAAATTTATAATTGTGTATCAGCTTCATTACACTGAATAAATAATTGATTTTTAAGTTATTTAAAAGTTCTTGTGTTCTCCCTGTCATGTATCAGAAGGAAAAAGTATAGAAGATTTAAGACTGTACCAGATATTTCTTAACTACTTTTGCATGTTACTAGAAAATACTAAAAAATACATATCTCCCTTACCCCCTGAGGAAAATAGTAGATCCCTTACCCCCTGAGGAAAATAGGAAAATCTATCCCAGTAGATCAATTTATGTCCTATTTTATCTTTTCCAGAATTGCCTTATAAGAGTAACATATCCCTTAGGATAATATGAACACTGGTAATAATCACTTAGCCATATTGTCATCTTACTATTGTTTATCATTTTTATGGTCTTGCAAAGTGGTATGTATCTTACTAGGAATGCAAGTCTTATAAATGTCCAGAAATGGGAGACAGCAGCATAGTGTACAATGAGATTAGTTGAAGATTTTTTTCATATAGGTTTTTAGAGAGAGTTTGAGTTTTTTTCAGTTGGTTTGTTTGAATTAGGATTCAAACAAGATCCTTTCCACATTTTGCTTTTGTCTTATAAATCTTTTTTCACCTATTAATATAGTTGACCTGTGGACAACAGGGGTTTGAACTGTTTGTCCTCTCATACGTAGATTTTTTTCAGTAGATATGTACAGTACTGTACAATCTGTGGTTGGTTAAGTCTGAGAATGCAGAGGAATCTCAGATACAGAGGGTCAGCTATGGGACTTGAGTATTTGCAGATTTTTGTATATGCTGGGACTCCATACCAAAGAGCAGCTGTAGTTACCTTTGTCCCCCCCTCCGTACCACTTTGTCATTTGTTCTGCAGGATTTTCCACATGCTGGTTTTGACCGACAGCATCTTTTGTGTGTTCTTTGACATACTCCTCTATTCCCCTTCTTCTTCATGATTTTTAAGAAACTGGTAGATGGAGAAGCTATATTAGGTCATAAATTTTTTTTGTTTTTGTTGTTTTTAAATAAAGTTGTCACTTTAGTTTTTTCACTAAGGATTTTCTTCTGGAACTCAAGGAGTTAAAATTCTCTACAGTTGTCAGCAATTATATGTATGCATTAATGAGCAGTACAGTTCAGTAAAGGAGTTAAATATGTGATTAAGAGATATCTTGAAATTAATGGGAAATTGTCTAAGCTAAGTAAGTGTAAAATGTTTTTTGTTATCAAGAGACATAAATTGGTTTTAAACAGAAAAGTGAATCATACTCAGATCCTATCTTATTTACTAGGAGCAAAAGATTCTACAGTGTGACATTTAAGAAGTCTAAGAGAAAAATAACATTCCACTTTGTTAAGCACTGCCAGTTGTTATCATGTGGGTTGTACACTAATATAAATGGCATCCATGGAATTCTGTATTGAGAAGACTTTGATTATGACTTTAGGCATTTTAGATTTTAGACTTTCTATCGAAGAATCTGTTTTGGTGAGAACTTAAAATAATTCAAATTTCAGTTAAAATTAAAATCCTTGTGTAATGTTTATCCCCAATTATTGGTTGAATATTAAAAATCACATGATTTTCTTACAGTGGTTTTTGGACCGCATGGCTGATGATGATTGGTGGCCAATGCAGATACTAATTAAGTGCCCTAATCAAATTGTGAGACAGGTAAGAAAAATTTTCTTTGAAAAAGTAGTAGTTTTCAAGTTGATTACTCTGAATTTGCCCATGAATATACTTTAACCCATTTAATTCATTTAATTCAATGAAAGCATTGAAAAGATTGACCTCTTACCACAAAAGTCACTTTGCTTTTATTTTCACCAGCCTCTTGGCAAATCAGCTATCATTCCATTCAAGTGATTAAAATAATTCACATTTCCTGGTTATGGGAAGATAGCTGTAACTGCCTGTTTTCTCAGTTATGCGTATTGTACTCTGGAGATCACAGGATCGATGTGTGATATGTGAATTGTACTGATACTTTTTCAGTTCCTTAGATGCTCTAACCATGGTAGGGTACGGTAATAGCCTTGAAGTTAAATGAATAGTATATAACTTATTTCTGTGACAGATTCTGAACTATCACATGAATCAATTTATTTTTCTTAAACCAATGGAAAAATTAACAAGAAAGAAAAAACACATATATCCACTTATGATACAAAACCAAAAATTTAATCTGAAAGATGCTACTTTAAGTTATTCTTGATATATAATTCTTATAAAACTTTTTGATGTGTAAAATTTAGTGGTTTTTAGTCCTGTTCCCAAACATGCAACTATTATCTGTCTGTAATTTTATAATACCCTGAAAAGAAATCCCATACATATGAGCAGTCACTTCCATTTTATCCTGTTCCTTCTCTTCAGCCCCTGGCCACCATTCATCTACTTTCTATCTCTATGGATTTGCCTATTTTCACCATTTCACTTGAAGAAAATCACACAGTATGTGTTTTTTTGTGACTGGCATGTTGTGGCTTATATCTGTAATTTATTTCTTCTTACTGCATAATAATATTCCATATACGAGATTTTGTTTCTCTGTTCAGCAGTTGATGAACATTTGTGATGTTTCCACTTCTTTGCTAGTTTGAATAACACTGCTGTGAACATTCGTGTATAGATATTTGTGTGGACATATGTTTTCAGTTTTTTTGGATATATACATAGAAGTGAATTGCTGGGTTGTATGGTCACTATGTTTGACATTTTTAGAAATTGTCAGATTTTTTATCATGATGTCTGCACCTGTTTACATTCCCAGCAGCAATCTATGAAGGTTCCAGTTTTGCTACATCTTCTTCAGCATTTGTTATCATCTTGATTTTAGCCATCCTAATGGGTGTGAAGTAGTATATCATGGTTTGGTTTGTATTTCCTTTGGAAATAATGATATTGAACATCTTTTCATATGCTGATTGGCTATTTGTATATCTTATTTAGCGAATTCTTAGACTTTTTTTTAGCTGCACTGGCTGTTTGTTGCGGCACACGGGGCTTCTCTAGTTGTGGCGTGCCGGCTCAGTATCCCGGCAGCATATGGAGTCTTAGTTCCCCAACAAGGGATCGAACCTGTGTCCCCTGCATTGGAAGGTTTATTCTTACTACTGGACCACCAAGGAAGTCTCACCTCAGACATTTGTAATTCATATTTTTTTTGATAAACTTAAATTGTTTTCTCTTGGTCATTGAGGTTCTGATAAGCAGATACCCTTCCCCACTCCACTTTTATGAAAGAAATGGATGCCAGGTTTCTTCTGTATCTCCACTAGTGAAGAAGGTTTCATGAAACTTTGTAGTTAGCAATCTCTACTACCAATACCTATAGTTTATTGTTGCTTTTTCCATTATAAAACTGAATATTGCTTTTCAAGCTAACTCTACCTTTTGTCCTCAGTCTGTAGTGGAGACTCCAGGAAAGCTTTAGAATGTCAAAAGATAATCTGTGAGAAAAATATAAATGAGCAACAGAATTTTTGATCATGTTCATTTTTCAGTATCTTTGTTACCTGACATGACTTGTCTCTTACGTTGTCATATCTTTTCACTTTTAGATGTTTCAGCGTTTGTGTATCCATGTAATTCAGAGACTTAGACCTGTGCACGCTCATCTCTATCTACAACCAGGGATGGAAGATGGGTAAGAAGTATACCTTTTGAACTGAACATTTTAAGCTTTTTGATTACCTGCTTACAAAGTATTTTTAAATATCCACACTGAAATATTTAGGTTCTCCTGTTTTAAAAAGTCTATAATAATATAAATCAAGGAGGAAAATTTTTGTTTTATTTTTGTTTAATTGCATTTTCGAAATCCTCTACAGGGAACTTTGACTTGTCTTTTTGTTTTGATTTCAGTGAGAGAGAACTAGAATCCAACTGTTTGTATTGCTATCATTGGTGGTATTCATAATTATAAAGATGATAAATTCAGATTTTAATATTTCTCCTCCCAGAATATCTATCCCCAGACTTCATAGTTTCTCTAAGATACATAAAATTATGTTTTCAGGTCTGATGATATGGATGCTTCAGTAGAAGATATAGGTGGTCGTTCGTGTGTCACTCGATTTGTGAGAACTCTGTTATTAATTATGGAACACGGTGTAAAGCCTCACAGTAAACATCTTACAGAATATTTTGCTTTCCTTTATGAATTTGCCAAAATGGGTGAAGAAGAGGTGAGACTGTATCTTGTTTATTTTTGGTATTATATACTTATTTTTGGTATTTAAAACATAATTGTGTTTATATTTTTAAATCAATATTTTTGTTTTTAGAGCCAGTTTTTGCTTTCATTGCAAGCCATATCTACAATGGTACATTTTTACATGGGAACCAAAGGGCCTGAAAATGTAAGTACAGTTCTGCCTCATATCAGGGATATTTAGAGACCATGGTTTCAAGTTGCACCATGGAAAGATAATAGATTTCCTTTTAAGTCCTGTCTAGCCCTGATATTAGGAGAAGGCAATGGCAGCCCACTCCAGTATTCTTGCCTGGAAAATGCTATGGATGGAGAAGCCTGGTAGGCTGCAGTCTGTGGGGTCACTAAGAGTCGGACACGACTGAGCGACTTCACTTTCACTTTTCACTTTCATGCATTGGAGAAGGAAATGGCAACCCACTCCAGTATTCATTCTTGCCTGGAAAATCCCTGGGAGAGAGGAGCCTAGTGGGCTGCTATTTATGGGGTCACACAGAGTCGGACACGACTGAAGCGACTTAGCAGGAGCAGCAGCCCTGATATTAAATGATTTTAGGAGTCTGTTTGGTTGATATTTTTAATGGATCTAGTGAGAGAAGAAACAATCAAGTAATACATTTCACTGGTATGGCCCAGGATCAAAACCAATAAATGTAGCAAAATGACCACCACCTGCTTTAGTTTCCTGTCAGCATATTGTGTTTTGGTGAACGTTTTTTCTGACCGTATTTTTAAAGCCCTTTGCTGTATTAAATTTGTATGTCTTCCAAAAATTCAGGTAGCTAGTCTGTTTATAATATTGAAAGTATTTTATCAATTGTATATTGTTTGTAATGACCATATTGGACTGAATGCTCTGTATGTTCTATCTTATTAAATTCTTGTTGCGACCCTAAGAGGTAAGTACTATTGTTATCTCCATTTTATAGATGGGCAACTTGAGGCATAAAGAAGTTAACTTATTTTAGATAACAGTGAGTTAGCATTTGATCCTTGATTAGACTCTTGAACAAAACTATTAGCCACTATGCGGTCATGGTTCTCCAGATATATACTGTTATTATCTAATTCCAGCCTAGGTGGTTACTTGTTCAGTATTGCATTTCAAACTTCTGATGAATATCTCTTTGACATACCTACTGTTTGGATTTTCTGAAAATTGCAAATATAGATTCCTTTATTTGTGTGACTGACATTTTTATTAAATACTTTTTTTTTCCAATTCATATGAACTTTGATCCTGATTTATCTTTCAAAGAACTTACCTATAAGAAAAAGTTATTATTAAAGAATTTATCTCTTTAGGTAAGGTAAATACTCACAGTATTGGGAATTATTGTTCTTTACAGCTCTGCCTGTTAAATCTAAAATTGTCCTGAGTGTCATTTAGATTTTTAAAGTTAGAGTTAGGCCTTTGAATGTTATTTTTCATGATGCATGTTCCTGCCACTGTCTACCCTGCATTGTTGTATAAAATAATCAAGCTATTTGCTGTCAACCTAATGTTAAAAAACGAGTATATTAAAAATGAATTGTGTTTATGTTCTAGCCTCAAGTTGAAGTGTTGTCAGAGGAAGAAGGAGAAGAGGAGGAGGAGGAGGAAGATATACTCTCTCTGGCAGAAGAGAAATACAGGCCAGCTGCCCTTGAAAAAATGATAGCTTTAGTTGCTCTTTTGGTTGAACAGTCTCGCTCAGAAAGGTGAAATGTTTCAACATTCAAAATGCTTAAAGCATGTTTGGTTTTATTCTTTTTACATAATTGTTTTATCATTCTTAATTCAGTGGCTTTGTTACTTAATTCTTTTTAAATAATAACATGATTCATCAACTCTTGTAGCATAAGTATTTCAGTCCTTTGTACCAAACTTTTACTTTGCCTCTGAGTCATGTTAGAAATATACATTGAAGAAATATACAGTAAAATATCTAGCAAAATTATATGTGCATTCATCTTTTAACCTAGCAACCCCACTTCTGGGATTCTGTTCCCAAAATACAGAAAGATGTATATTTATTGAAGCAATGTTTATAAACAGCAAAAGACTGAAAATGTCCACAAAGATGGGACTAGTTGAAGAAACAGCATTCCCTCTATAAGAGTACTCCATTGCAGAAAAAAGAAGAATATGGAATCTGTATATTACCATGAAGAGATCTTCAGGATAGATATTACTAAGGTGAAAAAAATGAAGGTGGACAAAAGTATCTATAGAATACTATTTTCTTTTTTTTTTTTTTTGGGGGCCGCATGGTTTGGCTTGCAGGATCCCCGAGTCCTAACCATTGGACTGCCAAAAAATCCCCTACAGTATGATACTTTTTAAGACAGGGGAGGCTGAGAGAGACAAAATGAGTGACAGTGTGTGTGTGTGCGTGCGCACGCGCGTGCGTGCACGTTCGTTTCTGTGTGCGCGTGTGCATTTGTTTGTGCGTGTGTGCATGCACAACCAAGCCTCATTATACATGGATCTCCAATTTGCAAATTTGCCTACTTAACTAAAATTTATTTGTAATCCTCAAATCAATACTTGTGAAGCTTTTATATTCATTTGTGGATTACAGAATGTACCAAAAATTTGGAGTTGATGTGACAACACACTTCCCCAGCTGAGGTCAGATGTCGTGACACTATGCCTTCTTGTTTCAGTTCTCATATTGTAAACAAACTTTTTTGCAGTATGTGCCACATTTTTCACATTTATGCTCTTTATTTGGTCATTTGACTGTTTAAAAATGGTCCCAAACATAGTGCCAAGTGCTATCTAGTTTGTTCCAAAGTTCAAGAATGTGCTAATGGTCAACATTAAATCAGGTGTCTTGAAACAGAAGCACACATATGACACAAGGTAACATATTGATTTATCAATGAAAATGTTATGACCCTGAGGTTCACAGGAACAAACTGTGTGTTTTCCCTATAAGCAGTGATTTGGTGTTCACTAATTCAGTGTTTGCATCTCCGTATAGAACATAAGTACTGCAAATGACAAGAATTGAGGGTTTTTTTTTTTTTTTTTTTAATTGAAGACTAAGTTTTTAAAAATACACTTTAAAAACAAGTTTCCAGTGGTTGTGGGGAGGAGAAAACAGACTGGAGGGGACAGGAATGGAAGTTTGACTTCTTTGAATGTAGTACATTGTTTTGTTTTTTAGATTTATTTTTGGAATCATGTGAATGTTTTATATGATTACAAACTTAATAAAATGCAGTCCCTAAAAATCAAAAGCAGACTGAAATAAATGAAACTAACTGTATACTGAGTTGGTGACATAAACATTGGAGAAGAATTAATTAAAGTGACTTTAGAACACATTGATTTAACTGTAATTTTTAGTGGTATGTACCTGAAAGACAAAGAAAAATTGTAAAATTATCTTAAAAGTGTTTTGCTAATTATATTGTTAGTATTAATATAACTAGAATTATTGTTCTGAAACTATGTTATCGAATAAAGTAAATAGATAATTGTTAACATCATTAGAAACCAAGATTTTCAGAAAAAGAAAAGAGGAGAAATATCAATATAAAATTGTAGAATGTTTATTTGACTTCTTCAACACTAAATTTGAATTTGGCAGTATCAGTAAAGTTCATGGTATATTTTGTCTTAAGCAAACAAAAAATGTATTATGTATCTCCCATTTTCTGAAAATGTCTAGAAACTCTGTCCAACCCAAAATCAATGAGTGCCACTGGCATCTAGATATTATTTACCACTGAAAAAAATGAAGGTCCCTTAGGAAAATGGCCAGTTCCAGGTTTTGGGCAAGAAATGAATGGGAAGCCTTGAACATTTTGTCATTTTGAAAAGCAGGGAGGCTATCAAAGACTGCTGGGGTCATGTTAAAACGTCTCAAGAGTCAACTTGAGGTATCTTTGGTCACAGACTGGACAACTTGAACATCAATAATAACAAGAAGTAACTGCAAGTGGACTAAAACATGTCATGGATGTTTACATCCATGAGTTCATAATGATACCTAAAAACAAAATTTTAAAAATCATTGGCAACCTTCGGAGTATATTAAGAAACCAAATGATAATTTTGAAAGCATATTAATAAAGGAACAGTATCAAGTGTTTATCTTACCTGCAAGAATTATACTTCATGGCAACCAGATTGTAAATGAGACATGCTCGTCGTCATAGAGGTATTTGAGCTAATAAATGAGCAAGTAGTGCCGGAATTGGGATACTAGTATTTTGTATCCCAAATGAAATAATGGATCTAGAAATCGATCATTGTGGGCTGAAAACATTAGAAAAAGAGGGACAACTTTTCATTGTGCCTTGTGATGAAAGTTCATACCACCGCTTACAAGGTATTCTTAATTAAAAAGTCAAAACTAGATGTGATCAAGTTTCTGGGTTTAACTACCAGTTTACAGGAAATATGGGGACAGAGGAATATGTTAAAACAACACAGTGAGGATATAATCAGCAAGATGGAAATGTGGGAAATTCTACACGACAAACCACCTACTCTTCAGCAGATTAAATTGCAAGATAAAAACAAAATCGGAGGGGAAACCAGTTGTCTAAAAGAGATTTAAAAGACATTTCAACCAATGGCAACAGAGGACTTTATTTGGATCCTGATTCAAACAGATTATAACTTTTTTTTTTTTTAAGAAACTTGAGGAAATTGTACATTGACTGGATCTTGTATGATAATAAGGAATTTTAATTTAGGTGTGAATAATGGTAGTGTTACATTTCTGAAGTTTATGTTTGAGATATATATTGATTTATGGGCTCAGTGATACAATATCTGAGTTGTTTCAGAATAGTTCAAATTGATTAAGTACTAGGTACAAATGAAACAACACTGACCATGAGTTGGTAATTTGACTGTTGGGATGCTTACACTATTTTTGCATGTGTTTGAAATTTTATTTACTAAGTTGAAGAAATATGCAGTAATTTTAAACTTGAAAGTGAAATTCTTTATTTCTTCAAAGTTTGCTTTGTTTTAAAGGTCCTCGTGTCAGAAAAGCTCTCTAAATTAAATCCATCTTAGTGCATGAACATATTGAGTTAATTAAACGGAAATAAAGTAGATTTGGACTTCTATATATAAATCTTGGAATTTTAAAAAATTGTCCAAAAGGTGTCTAATGAACAAGTCTAGCAGAAAGTTCAAAAATCATTTTATGATGGTGTCTTGGTATACTTGTAACTGAATCAACAATGTTGTTATGTATCATGACTCAAATGGCTCTAAATTAGTATAGAGGAAAGAAGAACTTATTTCCACTAATGTTTTCTTTCAGGCATTTGACACTGTCACAGACTGACATGGCGGCATTAACAGGAGGAAAGGTATATCTTCTTAATATTTAGACCACTTGATAATACCAAAAATAACAAAACAATTCTTAAATGAACAACTTTTGCTTTTGACAGGGATTTCCCTTCTTGTTTCAACATATTCGTGATGGCATCAATATAAGACAAACTTGTAATCTGATTTTCAGCCTTTGTCGATACAATAATCGACTTGCAGAACATGTAAGTACTGAGAAACAGTCAAAAGTTTTTTGGTAATTTTTGGAAGAATATTCTGAAATTCTCCTCCCCCCACTTTTTTTTTGTTTTAGATTGTATCTATGCTTTTCACATCAATAGCAAAATTGACTCCTGAGGTATGTAGACATTTGTTAATTCATGTTTTTCAAATCACTGTGAGCACTGACCATGCTTTCAGATGAACCTTTCTAACTGTTCTTGAGGAAAAGTTTGTCAAGGCTTCCCCCATAATATAGTAACCTATTTTAAAACTTGAATAAATTGAATTACCTCTTCATGTCTTATCACAAATGTCATTTTCCCAGTTAAATTAACATATAATTTGAACATATCAGTGTGTCACCTAGGTACTAAGCTTTAAAGTTGTTTGGTTTGAAGCATATGTCATATTGTACCTTGGAAGAAAGTGAACTAACTAAAATTCTGCTTAGGTGGATAAATATGTATCTTTTTAAAAATGAAAATGTTATAGCTATTTTGAGAATACATTTCAAATATTAATATGAATTCTACCTCAGCGAGCAAAAGTTGCTACAGGAAACTTTTAATCTAAACTTTTCTATAAACATGGCTGTCTCATTAACTAGAGTTTTTTTTCCCCCTAAATTGACATCCAGAAAACTATATTTTCTGTTACATGTGGCTGCTGCACAATTGACACTGTATCCTGAGCTCATCCTGCTGATTTATGATAGTTCAGGTTCATATGTATGAGTACTAATCTCTCTAACGTAATACAGCAGATTTAAATGTGATCTGTAGAAGAGTTATATTTGTTTTCTAGCAAAAGTAAGTGATTGACCAGATCTAAATACGCAGTCATGTATGTGTCTTATAGGCAGCCAATCCTTTCTTTAAATTGTTGACTATGCTAATGGAGTTTGCTGGTGGACCTCCAGGAATGCCTCCCTTTGCATCTTACATTCTGCAGAGGATATGGGAGGTAAGTCTTGTAGATGTTCTAGTATTTATTTTTCTAATACAATCGCTGCCATTTTAAGTACTAGTTTCTTCTTGCTTGGGTAACTCAAAATGGTTTTAGTAAGTCACAGGTCAAGAGAAGAAAAGATGGCTTTTAGTCAGAAGATCTAAAGGAAGAAGAGTTTCTGGCTAGTTAGTGTCTCAGATGTTTAAAGACTTTCTTGTAGAATCATAAACAACCTTTAGTCCATATGAGGTTCTCATTCCCATTCCCCTGCTCTCAAAGATTCCATGAAGTGGTAGAAGCCCTAGAAATAAAAACTAGCTGCTTTCAGTAGTTGATAGAAAATACAGAGAAAGCACCAAACACTACCTTTCTTCTAGAATTACTGCCGAGGTTACAGAATGTCTTACTGAGTGTTGGAAATGCCCTCTCGCTGGTCTAGGGGCTTGGTGGACTTTTTCTCTTGATAGGCCAGATAGTAAATATTTTAGGTTTTGTGGGCCATATGGTCTCTGTCAACCACTCAACTGCTGTTTTACCATAAAATCAGCCATAGACAAAATATAAATGAGTGGGCATGGCTATGTTCCAATACAAACTCAAAAACAAGCAAACCACAGAATTTGTCCTGCAATCCATAATTTTCCAACCTCTAGATTTCCATGAAGAAAATCTTTGCAGCAGTATACTGAGCTAGTTTTCATTCTCAATTATAGTAGCAGATTGGTCAAACAATAAGAAAAGTAAAGATGGAAACTTCAAGGAATTAAAGCACTTTAATGTATACTTTAAAAAATTTTAATTTTGTTTATTTGTTTTTATCTATGCTGGGTTCTTGTTGCTGCACAGGCTTTTCTCTAGTTGTGGCAAGCAGGGGCTACTCTCTAGTTGTGATGTGAGGGCTTCTCACTGCGGTGGCTTCTCTTGTTGCCGAGCATAGACTCTAGAGCATCTGGACTTCGGTAGTTGCAGCACGTGAGCTCAGCAGTTGCAGCTCCCAGGCTCTAGAGCACAAAGTGTCAGTAGTTGTGCTGCAAAGGCTTAATTGCTCTGTGGCATGTGTGATCTTCCTGGACCAGGGATTGAACCTGTGTCATCTGCACTATCAGGCGGATTCCCGTCCACTGTACCACCAAGAAAGCCCTGAAAACAGTTTTAAATAAGTTTGTAAACTTAAGACCTAAAAGTCATTGGGTTTCTCTTATTGGTCCTTTGCTAGAATCCTTGGTTAATATAATTTGATTTTGTAAACTATTGAGAAAAACTTTTTGAACATATTCCTGTTAATAAAAATAAATTGCTTTAAAAATGGGAGAAAAAAACATGGGTGTGAAACTTCTTTCAGGTTCTAGTTTTCAGGAAACTGTTTTAGCTTTCAAGTGTCTAATGTATATACCAAAAGTCAGTTTGAAAGAGTAACTGCTCACGCACTTAGACTTACATTCTGTTCTTGTCATTTTACTTGTAGGTGATTGAATACAATCCTTCTCAGTGTCTGGATTGGTTGGCAGTGCAGACACCCCGAAACAAACTGGCACACAGCTGGGTTCTACAGAATATGGAAAACTGGGTTGAGCGGTTTCTTTTGGCTCACAATTATCCTAGAGTCAGGACTTGTAAGTCAAATATTCAGAATTTAACAAACCGTTTGTTGTTCCAAGTTTTGTTTTTAAGGTGATTATAGTATGCTCATTGTATATAATGCAAAAAGACTCTTAGAGATACTCTTGTTTATTTTTGAAATACTGTTTTAAAGGCCAAAGTTTTATTAGTATTTGAAAACCTATGACAGTATTTTACAAATATCTGTAATTTTTTTTTTTTTTTTTAAGTATAGGAAACTGTCTTTCTTGGGTGACATCACCACCACCATCATTTTTGTTTCCTTTTTTGGTAGAGTCACAAAAGCATGATCAGCATTAGTGAAGAGATCTTGTCTTAAAAATAACTTGAGAAGGCTAAGGGTAAAAGTAGCAATAAAAACAGTACAGGCTGAGAGAAAATATTCTCTAAAGTTATGGGAGTTAAATGATGACTATCTTTATTGTATCCAGGCCAGAAGGGAATAAGCAAAGATCTTGGAAGACAGATGGACAAATAGCAAAAATAGATATTTCACAGAATAGGAAACTGCTCATAAATACACACAGTGTTTTCTTTTGATAGTATTAAATAAAAATCAAAGTGGTTCATTCTTAAAAATTCTTTAATCATTCAATTTAGTCATTAAAATTGTATTTCCTAGTTTTCTATTGAGAGCGCAAACAATGAGTGACACTCTGAAAGCAGCAAGCACATCGAATACCCAGATCCATGTTTTTGAATAACATTTCTAGTAAAATGAATCACAGTTCCTGGGAGAAATGGCTGATTATAGGACTGGGGCAGGGAATAAACAAGATGAGCCTGGAGCATCTTGTAGAACCAGAAAGTAATGAAATGCTCCAGAAACAATGATAAGGATATGTTGAAGGGACATAGAACCAACCTGATGATCTCCCAGTCTCCAAACCTGGAACACATTGGGTCGAAAAACAGTTAACATAGCACTGAATCATAATCCAAAGTATAAATGTCCATGAGTCCATGCTAATACAAATGAATGATTGAATAAACAAATAAATGAGGAGGCGCATCCCCCATACACAAGAATTCCAAATCATTTTTGTATATCTTTCCCCTCCAAAGGTGGAGTGTAATTTCATACCCTTTGAGTATCAGCTTTAGTGTCTTGCTTTCAAAGAACAGAGTATTACGGATAGAGAAAATAACTTTTAAAGTGAAAAAACTTGACAAACATTAACTCTGGCAGGTAATTAATGTTAAAAGTGTCACTAATAAGTCATACTGATTGCATGTGCCCTTGGTATAATGTGATACAAGGGGCACTTCATTATGTGGTCTTCCTCCCCAAATCCTATAACCTTAGTCTACTCTACATCACATAAACTCATTTGAGGGACATTCTACAAAAATACTGGACCACTACTCAAAACTACTATGGTCTTCAAAAGAAAGTCCGACAAAGTGTCACAGTCAAGAGGAGGTTAAAGAGACATGACATCTGAATCTGGTGTATCCTAAATGAGATCCTAGAAGCAGAAGAACATTACGACAAAACTATTAAAATCTAAAGTGTGGAACTGAGTTAAAAGTAATGTGTCAGTGTTGGTACACTACAAGTGTACTGTAGTAATAATGTCACAGTAGAAGTGGGAGAACATGTGTCAGTCATGGGTACACATGGATTGGCAGTGGTGCTCTGCTCGTAGGCTTTTCTTCTTATCAGTTTAGGCAACACCACAGTAATGGGATATTTGTAAGAGCGGACACATATGCTGGTTGGTGTTTATGTCCTGACTCCGGACCATAAGACAATTAAAAACCTATGTTGAACCACCTTTCCTCCTTCCGCCCCCACCCCCCCCCCCCCAAAAAAAAAAGGGAAGGAAAGCTTTTTAGCTAGCTGGTACACCTAACATACATAATGGTGCTGAAGAAAGCATCTCATACATTGCAGTGACTTTGTAAGTTAATATTATCCTTATAAAATGCAGTTTAGCAGTATGTACCAAGATCCTTAAATTTTTTTTTTTTCCCTTTTTCAACTCCGTAATACCATTTCAGGGATTCTAGTATAAGTAAGTCATCCAATATATGAATGTCCAATAGCATTAGTTATAATTGTGAAAAATTAAAACTAGATGTTTAGATAGGAAATAGTTATGCATCATTTAAAAATTAAAATAATGAAGACTGTAGAAATATGAAAGCATGCTTTTGAATGTTTGAACATAGGAGCCAAATATTTAAATAGAGTAATATAACTCAGTAAGAATTAGGGTAACGTGTAGAAGAAAAGCTACAGAGAAATACTTTTAAATCCTACAAAATTGTAAAGAATAACTGTTTAAAATGTTTAGAGAAAAGAAAAATGGTGACATGATAGATGGCCTAGAATAGTTGAGTTACCTTGTAGAAATGGAAGTTTTATTCTAAGTTCTCTAGAACTGGGAATTCTTAAATTATATTCTAGCAAGGCAGTTTTTAGAAAGATGGTCTTTTCTTTCACATTGACCTTCATGTTTGTTCTCAAAGATAGATATAATTTAAAAGTTGTGTTCTTCTCCCTAGCAGAACTTACCTTTTTATTTAAAAGCACGGAACTTTTATAGAACTAAGTAGATGGTTAAGTATCTGATAAAGCAAAACAAAATGTTAATTATAGACTTTATGTGGTGGGTCCATGGGCCATTATTTGGTAGAGTGTTTTCAACCTTTCAGGGTATTTGGGATTTTTTTCACAATAAAATATGGGGTTAAAAGTATTTAACTTAAACTGAATAATTTCTTTAATCAAAAATTTTTTTCTCAATTGCAGTTTTATACAAAATTATTCAAGATGACACCTACATGCCAAGTTTTTATATTTGAAACACATACCAAATTGAGCCTAACTGAAACAGACTAACCAGAGCAGTGTATAGTTAGTTGATAAATATATAGAAAATGGAGTGTTGCGCAAAAGTAAAGTCTAATTTGAAGTAAATCTGTAAAAGAGTTTACAGTTAATTTAGAAACCCTAACATCATTTGCTTTGGCAGTACAAATGAAGTTATCAAATTATAGGTAGAATAGTGGGAGACAGAATTAGTAGGTGTATTGCAAAGGGCTGTGCTAAGCCATTAGATGCCTTGAGAAGGCTCTGTATTGAATGTTGGTAACAAGATTAACTCATGAGTCTGACAATCAGTGTTTGAATTCCATTTCTGCCATAACTGTGTAAAATGGGGTTGTCTTAATATTTTAAGTCTGAGTAAAAGTGGAGATAATAAAAGTAATACCAAGTACATAAAGCTGTGTTGTTAAATTTAAGAATTTGATAAATTTTAGCAGTTCTTGTTTTTGTTACCATTATCATTGTCATCATCATCATCATTTCTCAAGGTCAAAATCTGGGTCCCCCTCTTTTTATCTGTGTGATCTTGATCTTTGCTTCTCCAAGATTCAAATTTTCCAATGTATCATCACTTACGTCGAGAATGACTGTGCAGATTAAATGAGATAATATTTGTAAAGTACCTAGCTCATACTAACTCCTTTTACAGATGGACTCAACTAATGAGTCATCCTCTCAGAATTATACCATAGGCTTAACAACATTTTTCAGATATATGTTGAAGGTAGGGATTCTTTCTTTGCACGCAGGGTTAGCCTAGAAGACTTCTAAAGATTTTCCAAAGTTGGTGTTCTCTAATTGGCATATGTATATATAATTTATACTACAAAATTCTTTTAGATAAATCTCATTCTATTTTTATAATGTAAGTTTACCATTATCTACAAAATAATAATATTTTGTAATAATTGATAAGGAGGAAGAAAACTAAGGCCTTAAATTAAATATTTGACCCTGTCAGACAGCGTAGGTCTTCTGGCCCCAAATGCTGTGTTCTTCCTGTTAAACCATGTTACTCCCTGAGAAGAAATAAAATGATAAAAACAAATGGGAAAATTCTGTATCTTGGGAAAGCTGAACAGAAGAGGTTTAAAACTTTCTAGTAGTTACTGCAATTGTTGTCACCACTTAAAAATAATAGTGACAGAATGGAAGGCGTCTGTTTTTGTCATTCCTTGGGATCTTTCTCTGGTACGAGTGGTAGAGCAGAAAGATATTAAAAGAGATGTTCATGTCTCTTTAATTTTTATTCATTTTGATTTTTACAGGGAAGAGTGGCTTTGTGTTTAATGACTGCTCTTCAGTCTATTTCATATCTTATAAACATCTGACAGTTTTGTTTTACATTTTATAGCTGCAGCTTATCTTCTGGTGTCCCTTATACCAAGCAATTCATTCCGCCAGATGTTCCGGTCAACAAGGTCTTTGCACATCCCAACCCGTGACCTTCCACTCAGTCCAGACACAACAGTAGTCCTACATCAGGTCTACAACGTGCTCCTTGGTTTGCTCTCAAGAGCCAAACTTTATGTTGATGCTGCTGTTCATGGCACTACAAAGCTAGTGCCCTATTTTAGCTTTATGACTTACTGTTTAATTTCCAAAACTGAGAAGCTGATGTTTTCCACATATTTCATGGATTTGTGGAACCTTTTCCAGCCTAAACTTTCTGAGCCAGCAATAGCTACAAATCACAATAAACAGGCTTTGCTTTCGTTTTGGTACAATGTGTGTGCTGACTGTCCAGAGAATATCCGCCTTATTGTTCAGAACCCAGTGGTAACCAAGAACATTGCCTTCAATTACATCCTTGCTGACCATGATGATCAGGATGTGGTGCTTTTTAACCGTGGGATGCTGCCTGCCTACTATGGCATTCTGAGGCTCTGCTGTGAGCAGTCTCCTGCATTTACACGACAACTGGCTTCTCACCAGAACATTCAGTGGGCCTTTAAGAATCTTACACCACATGCCAGCCAATACCCTGGAGTGAGTAAAATGATAACTCTTGTATCTGTATTCTCAAATTAATTGGAAATGCCTGTTTTTCCCCTTGTGGGGTGTAGTGACAAAATATGGGAGTATAGTCTAATTAACTGTTCTTATAGGTGTATTTGTTTTCTTGACTATATTTGTAAAATGTTATAAAATTGATAAGTGGGGGAAAAACTGATAAGTGTGTAGATAATTTTTTTAGTTTGATTATTGAAATTTTATCTCTAATGGAACTTATCTATTTTAATTTGTGGTTTTGTTAATGAGTTTTTCATATATACCTAATCAGAAAATTCAGCTTTGTGGTATAGTTTTAAGGAAGTGAGTATTCACTATTTAGATATTTATTATCAAGATGTACATGCTTTGCTAAACTGTGAGCTAGACAATATTTTCTTAGCTGAGAATGTTCCCTAGGGTTTTTTGTTTTTTGGTTTCTTTGTTCATGTTTGCTTGCTGGGTTGCTCAGTTGTGTCTGGCTCTTTGCAACCTCATGGATAATTGTCCAGGCAAGAATACTAGAGTGGGTTGCCATTCCCTTCTCCAGGGGATCTTCCCGATCCAGGGATCAAACCCAGGTCTCCTGCATTGCAGGCAGATTCGTTATCATCTGAGCCACCAGGGAATCCTTTTCACTTGTTCACACTACATTCAAGTGAATGAAATGGTTAAGAGGTGGGCCTGTCAGAATACAAATATATACCATCTAAGTCTGATTCGTTTTTCTTTGCAGACTATAGGTTTTATATTAAAGTTTCCTCTCTTCATGTTAGGCTGTCATTCTTGGATATTTCTTTCCATCATTGCTTCTTACTCTTTGTTGTAAACTCAAATTTACACCAAGAGGGTATAAATCTGGGAAGGAGGTTGGAAGCAGAGTGCAGAACCCTTTTTCAAGCGGTTGTCAACCCAAAGACCATAAACTGCTAATAGGAGAAATACTTTGCTAAATGGGAGGTGATGGGAGTGTAGAAGGAAGGAACTTTTTCAAGACATTCAAGATTTACTTAAAAGCTCAATCACATGACTGTAGTAAATGGTATTTTAAATATTAGTATCCTTGAATTGGGTGCTGTACTTTTTTCCTGTTGAAGGAATAAAGGAACTTAACTGTCCTTTAGACATAATATAGTGAATTGTTTTTCTTACCCAGAAAGAATAATCTAATTTTTTGTCAAGAAAGTTAGAATGCCTATAATAAAGAAAGTGAGTATAATAAGTACCAAAAGTGGTTCATCATCAGGTGGCTTGAACTGGATCATCTGTCAGTCTGGAAAGATCACTGTAAATATTGCCACAAAGAGTTTCTAAAAAACGGTATTCAGGTGTAATTGAGGTGTATGAAATCTTTGTGACAAGGTAATAATTTCTCATTTAAAAGAGACAAAAGATTGGCATTGCGTCTCTGGAACATATATTTGACATTACAAAACTAGTAATTTAAATAGTTTTAGGACTATAGTTGAACTGTATTTACTTATAGGTTTTAATCTTGAAATTCTATTTTAAGGTAATTTTCTTCTAGTAAGTAATATATTAAAATTTTAAAATAGAATCCATTGCTGATTTTTTAATTGTTTATGAATGCCACTGCAATTTAAGTTAATTTGTATAATTTTAAGAGCTAGCTAAATGAGCACAACACTTACAAATGAGAAACAGATACTATAAAATGGTATAGGGCTAAAAGGTCATCACTATGCTTTTTACCCTTTTCAGGCAGTAGAAGAATTATTTAACCTGATGCAACTGTTCATAGCTCAGAGGCCAGATATGAGAGAAGAAGAATTAGAAGATATTAAACAGTTTAAGAAAACAACCATAAGTTGTTACTTACGTTGCTTAGATGGCCGGTCCTGCTGGACTACTTTAATAAGGTAAAAAAAATTTTTTTGATGGTTTTGTTTTGTTTTTCCAAGTAAGGGAACATCATTTTGACACTTAAAGAGGAATAATTTAAATTGTTTATATAAGAGAAAGTTTACCAGTTCTTTAAGGTTATTGGGAAAGCATTTAAACCTTTTGACACTTAGGCAGACTTTGTATTTTGAGAGCTAGCTAGCTGCTTTTGAATAGTTTTTATTTTGATTTGGATTGTCTCTGTGTGTTTTATCAGAATCATTAGGGTTGGAAGGAACCTTAATGTATGATCTTCCACCTAAAGCTTGAATCCTTCTCTCTTGGCAGTTCATCCTAACTTACGCTTGGACAGTTCAATTCTAGAGGCCTCTAGATAGCTTACTCCATCTCTGAATAAGTTTCACTGTTAAGATACTTCTCTTTTATTTAGCCCAGATCTATCTTTTTTAACTATAGGAATTAGCCAAAATAACAAAATATCATCTGTAAAGATGTTAATTGTTCAGAGCTCAGAAATTACTGAATAGCTATAAAGGAACTGCTACAAATTACACTTAATTCCCTTTAACTGTAGAAATAAAGTCTAGATTAACTTCTTTTCTGTGTATTGCATCTGAGACTTGGGACTGATGTCTTTTATTAGACACACATTTTTTTGGCAGTACTCTCTTGAACACTGTGGAATCTTAAGGTAATCAACCCACAATAGATAAGGTTATCTTCTTCAGAAAACCTTAAAATTTGAATCTTTGTTAGTACGTAAGATCAAATTAACTGCACTTGCCAAGACTCTTTGAAGAAACTTTCAAAATTTTAGCATTAATTTGGAAACATTGTTTTCCCAAGATTTGCTACTTAAAAGCTTATTTTCAAAAGAAAATTTGGAGTTTTCCTGATAACTGTTTTTAAAAAGGAAAGAAAAACATCTCACTAAAATAGAATTTCCGACTGTACTGTATAATAGCAGTTTCCAGTACTGATAGTGAAAGTCTGTTAATAAGAGTAATGAACCTACTTATGGATGATTATTATGTAGATTATTTTCAGCGCCAACAGAAGTTTTGGGGTCCCCCGCCCAGGTTGCATTGAAGATTTCTTTTTAAATATTATCTTTTTATTAAATTACTAAGACCTAGATGTAGCTGTCTTTTTTCTAGGTAAGAAAGTAGAGAACCAAAATGACAGTTTACTTATTCTCCGACCCCCCAACCCCCACCCCACCCGCCAACCACGTAAGTGTTCTGTTCTGATTCAGAGTTCTCAAACTGGACTTTATGTATTTTTCTAGTGCCTTCAGAATACTATTAGAATCTGATGAAGACAGACTTCTTGTTGTATTTAATCGAGGGTTAATCCTGATGACTGAGGTAAATGCTTTATTGTGTTTTACTATAGATTTATTCCAATTTAATGTTCTCACCAAAACTTTTTTTGTGTATATTTAGAGTTTATTATAGGTGTCTGGATTTTAAATATGCAAATCAGTAAATGCTACTTTATACTCTAAGAATAACTACATCATGGTACTAAGCATGCTGTTTTCTTTTTCCATAACAATTACATACATTCATTTCATTTGTAGGACTAGAAATGAATGAAATTTGTAGGATTTAATTGACACAGTTTCTCAAGAGTGCGCTTATGTGCGTTCCTCATTAGAGGAACCTAGTGAGGCTGCTATAGGTGGTTAAAAATCAACTGTTCATTCTTCCCATAATTACTGAACATCCACAACTCTTACGATGATTTTAAGTCTACGGAGGTGCATCGTACCCTTTAGTCTAACAATGGAGATAAGGTTAAAGAGTACATACCAAGGGCACTATGAAAATTAAAAGGTAGGATAGTTTTTTCAGTTGATGGTATTATAGAATAAGGATACAGTATATGAAACTCTGCTTTGAAGAATGTGAACCTGCAGAGACAAAATAGAAAAGGATTAACGTAAATGATTTAATCAACACAAAGGTAAGAAAGTATTGGTTGTATTCAACAAAAGCAAAGTCTGTCTGGCTAAAACAAAAGTTTGTGAAGAAGAGTAATGAGAACTTAATTCTTCAACAGCTGTTTGAATGTCTACTCTGTCAGGCATTGTGCTAGGCACGGGGGATATAGCAGTGAACAAGATAGTCATGATTTCTGTCCTCACAACTAACACATTAAATGTCACATGAGTACATTGTTCAGATTATGTACTGTCACAGATTCTAGGTTATGAATTTTCACCTGTGAATTGTGAGTAGTTTATAGGCCATGGTGAACTGATTTGACAAGATTAGGAAGATGATGCATTGGTGTACAATGAAATAGAAACCAAGGGTTTCATTAGCTAGTACAGTTAAAGGAATCAAAAGATTTAACAAGCCAATATGATTAAAGGAATTTTACCTTTGGAGTTCTTTTACCTCTTTTAGACCTACCATTTTACTGCTACTATTTTAGACCTACTATGACTGACAGCAGTTTCACCGTTGTCTTTGATAGAAACTCTGGAAAGTTAGTTAAAACAGTAGCCTGTTCTCCCCAGTCTTCCTGTTGTTACTGCTGCTTTGTAATCTTTGAAACTTGCAGTCTTAGAAATGTGTACTTAGAGCAAACAGTAAACCACCACCCCCTCCCCCGTAAATGTCTAATTAAATAAATTATTTGTTCAAAGTAAAATGTAAACACAAAATATCAGACTCTGAGAGTGAGGTCTGTTCTGTGCTTTAAAAGAGCTGAATGGGGGTCTTTGACTTGCAGGTAGAAAGCAGATACATTTGCTTTGTGCACATAGGCACACTCATAGTCTGAGTCTGAAAACATGTCATAGAGGATGAGTGGTATAATTTTGTGGCTCCATAAAGTAAAAGTGGAATGAAGTTTTTATTTTTTTTAATCACTTGTAGTCTTTCAACACACTGCACATGATGTATCATGAAGCCACAGCTTGCCATGTGACTGGAGACTTAGTAGAACTTCTGTCAATATTCCTTTCAGTTTTGAAGTCTACACGCCCATATCTTCAGAGAAAAGGTTTGCTTAATCCTACTTATTTTTATTAGTTTAACAATTAAAGAGTGAAATAAGACTTTTTAAACCACATGCTTCAGAGAATTTGTCTTTACAAGGCTAATGTTAGCTAACCATTAGGAAAATGTTTGTGACCTCCTGATGTAAAGCTGGAATGTTCTTGTTTATTTTCTTTATTCGTGCCTTAAAAATAGGCAAGCATGCTAGTGGCTGATTCATGTTGATGTATGGCAGGAACCAGCCCAATATTGTAAAGCAATTATCCTCCAATAAAATATTAAAAAAAAAAAAAGATTTAGGAGACTGGAAAATATTTCCAGGCACAGTAACAACATGAGTATTTGTGAAGGTTCTCCAGCTGGAAACTTCCATGGCTTAGATTAGATCATTTATTTTCAAGAGAAATAACTATAAAACAGTTACCTCTTGTGTCCCTGTAAAAATCATATAAACTTTGAAATGTATGTGAATTTCTAGAAAATGGGACATACAATCACTAAAATATGTGTTTTAAGAAATCTAGCAAGTTTAACAATAGTAGCTATCTTATAAAAATAATCACTTAGCTTTCACTAAAGATGTTTATGTAATAAATTTGAATGTTTTAGTCTTAGCATTCTGTAGTTTACAACGGAAAATAATTGTGAAGAAGTTTGACTTCAGATGGCATATTTACGTATGCTTTTGTGTTTCCAGACGTGAAGCAAGCGTTAATCCAGTGGCAGGAGCGAATTGAATTTGCCCATAAACTGTTAACTCTTCTTAATTCCTATAGCCCTCCAGAACTTAGAAATGCCTGTATAGGTAAGTTACCTGGAAAATAAACCTGTGTAAAAGCCTAATGGAAGAACATTTTTATGGGATCCTGTGTGTGTGTATGTGTGTATATATAAGATGTAATGTTAGTTCTGTAGAGTTTGGAAGACATTTGTACTTTTTATGAGTGACTTACACTGGCCAGCAGACTCTTAAGAAAATAGAATTCTGTTTCTTAACATATCAGTAATTAACTATGTCATCATACGCCAGGTCACTTCATATATCTGGGCATGCTGACCTAAGGTTAGATCTCTTCCAGCTCTGAAATCTTCCAATCTATATAAACAGTGTAGAATCATGCAGATGTTTACAGATTAGAACTGACGTTGTAAAGAGTTGGGGTGATTATTTCAGTGAGTCTTTTTGTCTAGAGATACTTCCTAGTAGCTGTTCTTGGACTCCTGAGTATTTTAGCTTTTTATTAATTGCATATTTATAATAAAATGATAATTTATATCTATTAAAGGAAACCCTTGGTTTAAATTCATACTGCATTTGTTTTTTTACTGTCATAAGCCATTTAAGTCATCTTTAGAGACTGTAGCTATTTGTTTATAGTTTCTCAAAATGGTAGATATATATGAGCAGTTAATCTTGGCAGGTCGCCTGATGTTCTGTAGAATTATTGGCCTGTACTGCTCCATCAAGAAGAGAAGGTTACTTCAAAGTTGATGAAGGATTCGCAGATCCAAAGAATTTCAAACCTTGCTTTGGTTGATTTTATGAAGAAACATAATCAGTGTGCATTAAATATTTCCTCCATTGTACTTGTCCCTGATGCTTCTTTTAAGTTTTAAACTTCGGTTTCTTAATGATGCCCTGTTGTGGTTAATAACTCTGTGGATCCATTTTTGGTTAAGCATCAGACAGTTTGTCCTGGGGCTGAGAGCTCAGACAGTGTGAGACTCATTAAAACTTGTTAGCTGCCACACTACCATCAATTACTCCAGTAGGACTGGTGAATTTGAAGATAGCAGGTCCACACTCCAGTTTTTAATGCCAACATTGTGTTTTTATTTTCAGATGTCCTCAAGGAACTTGTGCTTTTGAGTCCCCATGACTTTCTTCATACTCTGGTTCCATTTCTACAGCACAACCATTGTACTTATCATCACAGTAATATACCAAGTATGTATTCATCTAGCACAGTACTTGACATGGTTGGCATTTAATCTTTCTGCACACTGAAACATGGAGATTTATTTTTTCCATTTATTCTTATTGTACACTTTTAATGTCTTAGTGTCTCTTGGACCTTATTTCCCTTGTCGAGAAAATATCAAGCTAATAGGAGGGAAAAGCAATATTCGGCCTCCGCGCCCTGAACTCAATATGTGCCTCTTGCCCACAATGGTGGAAACCAGTAAGGTATGTTGGGATGCCAGGAAAACCATGTTTCTCTAGTACACAGTAATTTAGAACTTCCCCTCTGGCCATTATGAATATATTAGATTTAAATGACCATTTTCTGGATCCTAAGGAGATTAGACTCATTTGGACTTTTTCCTGCTCTGAAATGTTGGTTGAATATTTGCAAAATCAATAATAAGCACAAGTAGTAAGTTTTTTTTGCCCTTCAAAAAATATCCTAACAGAAAGTCTCATTAGTATTTGTCACTAGGCTAAATTGTAAATGGGTCATGTATCTAAATCTGAAAGGTCAAGTTAGGTACTGACTACTGTTTATATTTCACCATATAATCAATGACTCCTTTTACTGCCCTTTAATTATAATTCTTTGACCTAAGCCTAATTATCACTGATTGATGAATTTATCATCGTTTGTAGCCTGATTCTGGTTCTCTAATACTTATTCTAAAATAGAGCTAATTCTAAATTATAGAGAGAGGGAACATCGACACAGGATAATTTATCTTAGTTCTAAGACTTTATAAACAGTTTTTTCACTAATTTATCTTTCCTCACCCACTTTATTCACATTCTCTCTTGCCCACTATCTTTGGATCTTAAATGCATTTAAGAAGTTTGTATTAAATAAAATATTTAAAATAGTTAATACAGTAGAAACCATTTCAGAAATAATCTGAAATTTATTTCAAAAATCAAATTTAATTCACTCTTCTTGATGATATGTCTGTAGAACTCAAGTGTCACATTTTAAAATCCTACAGTAGTTTTACTTTATTAAAGTATATAGAAATAAGGGGTAATTTTAACTGATAACATTTGCACACTGAAAATAAACTTGTGACAATTAAGATCTTAATAACATTAATAGAAACTTGGAATTTAAAACTAGGTTCTTATAGAATTTAAATATTTAATCAGCTTTTTAGTTAAATTTATTACATTTGCACAAAATATGCTCTTTAATTTATTATACAATTTAAGTGCAACCATTTTATCATCTTTAACCTTCAGGGCAAAGATGACGTTTATGATCGTATGCTGCTAGACTACTTCTTTTCTTATCATCAATTCATCCATCTATTATGCCGAGTTGCAATCAACTGTGAAAAATTTACTGAAACATTAGTTAAGCTGAGTAAGTATAAAAGATGAGCAGTAAATTCCACTGAATTATTTTAAGCCCCTAGCCATTTAGGAAGGGGAGGAAAAAAATGAGCCAATCCTTTTTTTCTTTTTTAAAGTGAATGTTGAAAAATATTAATTATTCTTGGGAACATTTTTATTTTTTTAAGAAAACACCAACTTACTGGTTTCCATTGAATAGTTCTGCCCAGAGTTTCAGCTGGCTTATAAAGGAGTGTGGAATAGGCTCATCACTTTTGTACATAGAAGCCCAAGTCCTCCTCCATCTGCCCAGCAGAATTTAAAAACCAAAAACTGCTCTGTTTAGGGAGGCAGACTTAGAGAGATGGACTTCCCCAGCCCTGATCTAGAGGATAAGATAAGATCAATAGTGCCAGCTGTGCTTTGGAGCTGGAAACACCAAGAGCAAGCTAAGTGGACTTGCCAGGGTGAAGCAGAGGTGCATATATGAGTAAATTAGGAGGTAAGTCTCATAAAATAGAGGGATGAGTGAGAAGGGGAATTTGAAAAGGAAGATATGAGAAATAGAAAAAAAAAAATCAGTGGATTATAAAAGGGGAAAACCTTGAATTATTTTTATGTAATATTGTCTCTCTGCGGATGCAGCTGAGAGCTCTTAGAAGACTGCTCCCTTTGGGTGACTTTTTCTAGCTGATAAGTCTTTAGAAGAAATGTAGCCCTCCACATGTCCCCTGTCTTAAGATCTCCAGAGTTCTCAGGCTCTGTGTGTCGTATGAGTCTATTACCTTTAGGGATGGCCCAGGATCCTCTCCATTGTACCATAGTTTTTGTGTCAAGAGCATGGGAGGTGAAATTCTCATGGAACCACCAACCAGGTCAAGAAGTAGAATATTACTTCCTGGAAGTAATATAACACCTTGAAAGTTATGTATTGTGCTCCTTCTCAGTCACAACCCCCTCCTTCCTTTGGCAAAGGTTTTGATCCATTATAGATAGGGCCAAAGATGTGAACATACCTTAGATTTTGTTATCCAAGAAGGAAGTGGTAACAACTGTCAGGGATAATTTCTCTTCAGAAAAACCAGCTTATTGGTAAGTGATTAGAATGTCTTCACATTTGAAAGGGTGTTCCTTCCACCTGCTACCATTAGCTAGTTTTTTATATATGTGGCTGAAGATCGGGGAGTGGGCAGATGAGGATATGTTCATATCGGCCATTTCATGATTATATAATTGAGTTGTGGCACTTGGCTATAAAAAGCTGAAATCTAGCAGTGACAACGATCAAGTGTAGGGAAATACCCAGGAGTTCTAATAAGACAGTCTTGCTCCCAGATAAGGAGGAAGACTTAGAAAGATGTTAACCTCAAGAAAAGTTCTTAGTAATTGTGTCCATGTGATTTATACCAAAAGTTAAGTGAGGAGCTGTCTTATCTACTTGAAATAATGAATGTTTCACCCTGTGAGACTGTCTTCTTCACTAACACAAATAGACAGTTCTGGGAAACATAGGAGAGGGAGGGAAAGAAAGGACACATACCTGGCCATCCCATTAGCTGACTCAACTTTCATCTTACTTTATGCTCCTCATCACTTAACACTCAGGAGGCACATTTATGCTGGCTCATGGTGTTTAGTTCCCTACATAGGACTGTTCTTTAGAATTTTCTAGCAGGATGGAAATATTCTCCAACTGCATCACCGTCCACAGTATGATAGCCACTGACCATGTGTGTGTTCAGAACTTGAAATGTAATTAAGGAACTGAACTTTTTATTTTAACCAAATGAATTTTAAATAGCAGATGTGACTTGTGGCTACTGTATTGCATAGGACAGCTCTACATATATATAAACCGAAACCTTTAACAAATTGAGCAGGAAAAGAAATTTTTCATGGTTATATCTTAATGAAGAAAATTGGACATTATTTTGGATATGAAGTAAAACAAAGAACTAAAAGCATTGCTTTCCTTATGCTTCTTAAAAATGGAGAGATTATGTCCCAGTCTTCTAGCTGAAATAACTATTTCCAGGGTAGAGGCAATGAGAGAGCTTGAGAAAGCAAAGCCCACATTAACAACTGGGATGGGAAGCAGAGAGTTGCTAAGGAGTTTTAATTGTATAGTCTCTTCAAGAAACTATATTTGGCAACAAGAGGGGAGGGTTGAAGTGCTGTTGAAGTGAGGACAGTCAGGCATGGGGATAGAAGAGACAAAGTTGGGAGAGAATCCAGGGAATATGAACAAAGCTGCCAATTGCCAAGTGAAATAATACTAGTGTGTCTGAAACTGCAGTATTTTGATATGTAAAAATTTTATTCTTTTTTTTTTTTTTTTTACATAAAAACAGCAAGTATGGGTTTATTTTCTCCTCTTTCTCATGTAAATAGGCTTCCCTGGTGGCTCAGAGGGAGGGTAAAGAATATGCCTGCAATGTGGGAGACCTGGGTTCTATCCCTGAGTCGGGAAGATCCTCTGGAGAAGGGCATGGCAACCCCCTCCAGTATTCTTGCCTGGAGAATCCCCATGGACAGAGGAGCCTGGCAGGCTACAGTCTGTGGGGTCGCAAAGGGTCAGACACAACTGAGCCATGAAGCACAGCAGCACCTATGTAAATATCCTCCGTATCCTCAGAAGGCCAACTGTGGATTGAAATTTCCACTGTAATCATTGTATTACCATTTTATATAAGGGTCTTAAGCATTGGGGGCTTCTGGAACCAGTACCCCATTAATACCCAAGGAATGACTAAAACTAATGATTAAAACCATACATTGCAGCTATGGAAACACATGGATGGAACAGCAGAAAAACAGCCCCAAAACAAACATAAGGATACACAAGGATTTGGTAGATAATAAAGATGACACACCAGATTAGTTGAAAATGCGTAGTATTGAGATATTGGGTAGCTTTCTGGGAGAGGAGAGGCAAGATTTTAATACCATCTTTGCTCCTTAGACCAAAATACATCCTAGGAGGATTATTTAATTGTGAAAAATAAAATCCTAGAAATATTAAATAAAAAACATAGGATCATATGAATACTGTCTTGAGATTTGAAGGACCATGTAAACAGGACACAAAACCCAGAAACAATAAATAAGAAATTGAAATTTTTTATTACATGAAAATTGAAAATACTACATGTTGAAAATGCCATGAATTGAATTAAAATACATACAGCTAATGAGTGAAATATTTGCCTTCTTATCAGATAAATGGCTAGGAATACCAGTATACAAAGAGTTTTTAGGATTCAGTAAGATGGTAAAGAACATTAAAGTAAACAGTTATTTCTACTCCCACCCTCCCAACTATGAGGTAAAGTTTGGATGATACTACAGTTTGGCAAAGAGGAGGTCTATTAATGGGGTTGGTTTGGAGAGGAAGTTTAGATTGTTCATGCCCTTTGCCCAAGCAATACCAGATCTGGGGATCCACCCTAAATCTACTCATTAAATATATGGTAACATACATAGGATGTTTATTTTAACTTGGTTTGTATTGGGTAAAACTGGGAAAAACCCAAATGTCTGTCAATAGCAGCTTAGTTAAGTTCATTTGTATAATATAGTCTTTAAAATAAAATGATAGGAAATAACTTTGGATCACATGAAAAAGCAAATTGGAAAATACAGAATATGACCACATTCTTATGAACAAGGGGGAAGATCAGTACATGTTAAAAAAGAGGATTATATTCTTAACTAAGGATAAAATTATGGGATGCTTTTATTTTCTAGGTTAAATACAACTTATTTGTAATGATCATGCATTGATCTTACATTTGAGGAAAGTTTTTTCCAAAACAGAAAATGGGTAATGCAAACCCTGATCATACTGAGTTTTTTAGGTACCTTAGTAGTGCACATGCAGATTAATAAGATATTCAAGTAAAATTAAACTAACAAATCCCTGCTGCTGCTAAGTCGCTTCAGTCGTGTCCGACTCTGTGTGACCCCATAAACAGCAGCCCACCAGGTTCCCCCGTCTCTGGGATTCTCCAGGCAAGAATACTGGAGTGGGTTGCAATTGCCTTCTCCAGTGCATGAAAGTGAAAAGTCAAAGTGAATTCGCTCAGTCGTCTGACTCTTAGCGACCTCACGGACTGCAGCCTTCCAGGGTCCTCCGTCCATGGGATTTTCCAGGCAAGAGTACTGGAGTGGGGTGCTATTGCCTTCTCCAAACAAATCCCTAGATTTCATAATTTTCATTTTTAGACACAAAGCAAAAATCACCTTGACATTAGTTTTTGAAAGCTTTCTTAATACTTTAATAAGTGAAAGGTGGTTTAAAATATTTTTTGCAAGTAACATGATATACCTAGAACATCCATAATCTTCAAAGTTTCTAGAATTAAATTAATATAGTTGATGTAAGTATGTAAGTAAACATTAAAATTCAATATGAAAGCACAACTGTTGATCATCTTTCAGCTTTTTTGATATCAAGGTGATACTTATTGGAGAAACAGCTCATTTAGCTGTTTCCCCAAAGGCTTCTTAGGATGAATGAAGCCAGCTTTTATCCATCCAAGGGCACATCCACCTATATGAGGTCATATAGAATCATTATGTTTAATAGACATATGTATAATTTAGGGTTTGGTTACCAGTCTGTTAATTTACAAAGAAGAATGAGCATAGCAATCTGAAAGTTACATGGTAGGGCTAGCAGATTTTCCCCTGTAACCTGCATGGGAAGCCAAGTAAACAACAATAGTTTGCTTAGTGGATATGAAGTCAGAAATAGGGGAATTAGAAGAATTAAATGTGATATTCTCAGGCTAAGATGTCTTGATTCAGTCTTGCAGTGGAGCATTAGCTGTGGGCTTCCATCCATTGGCCAGAGCTCCCACTTCCCATGAGTAATGCTTGAATGGGATAAATACTCCTATAGAAAGCTGGACAGAGACCCTAACTAGTAAATATACATATAAAATATTTCATCTTCACAGCAACCATATGTATTACCATTTTACCTACAAAAGCTGTCTTTAAAAGATTTTTCTTTTACATAACACACCCAACAGCTTCTACAGTATAAGGTGCCACTATTGAGGAAAAAATATATTTGGAATAGCTCTTCATTGTTGAACATGGTTCCTTCGTGGGTGGGAACGGGGTGGAGTAAGGACCCTTGTTAAGGATGCCCAAAGTCACAGGATTGAGAAAGATGAGTGATAATACCGGAACCAGTATGTTTTAGGTCTGCCCATCCTGTTTGCTGAGGTAAGGCTTGGAAACGTGCCTATGAATGCTGGTGATTGCATCTCCCTGTGCTTTGCACCCAGTAAGTGAGATACCCCTATTGGAGGAGGAGTGTGTGGACTAGGATGGCATTGGCCTCTACCTTAAATTAGTAGAGCCTAGATACACCTTATCCTTGGTGCTTTGTGAAAATGCTAGAAAGAAACTGAGCTCCTGCTTTGAAGGGATGGCCTTCCTTCCAAAGGTGCAAGCTCAGTAGGGAATTAGGATGTGAAAGAGGTGTCTTTAGCTCACTGTGGGTGGCAGTGTTTTCCAGAATGTAATGTACAAGATGGCCCAGAGAAAATAATTTTCATGTTAAGAAATAGATCTTACTGTATTACAAAAGTAAGTAATTCATACCAAATGCATGATTGTCCTGGATGTTACATTGCCTAGGACAAGGACAACATAGGATTAGCTTCTCTGAATGAATCTAAAGCACAGTTATCAAGTAAACAGAGAAGATGGACAGATATGAAAACAGTGATGAAAATTATACATGGATGGCTAAAGCTTGGGAAACTGATTATTGAAAAGATGGTGGGCTTTAGACTCAGATATCTAAGTCTGGGATAGATACAGCTGTATCACTCACTGGCTTTGGGGATGAAATTGAGCAGATTAGTGATTTCTCTGAGCCTCATTTCCTCATTCAAAACAGTGGGGAACATGAGGGTAACATAACACCTCCCAAAGTTGATGAGAAAATTAAATATGATTATCTGACTTACCTAGCACAATAGATGTTAGTATGTTTATTCCATTCTGCACTTGTAAAATAAACATATTTGAATCAATATTATTTGAAAACAATCTTACATCATAGAAGGCCTCTGTTTTTTTGCTGTTGTTTTTGTGGTAGTGCTAGCTTTTTAGTAGTTGTGGAAAATAGGAATAAAGTCTAGAGGATCTTAAATTGTAGTTAAAGCCTGCTTTCACAGAGGGTTTATGTCAGGGCAACCTCTAGTTCAGGGGTTGGCAGACTCTGTGAAGGGGCCAGAAAAAATGGGCCATGGGCCTATTGCCAATCCCTGCTGTACTTTTATGAATAATTATAATGCTGAAACATGGGAACATAGGAATTTTATTCTCTGTAGCCATCAGTGTTGATGACATGCCTTTGTTTGCTTCTGTGTATTGTGATGTTATGATTGGCAAATGCCTCCAATCCCAGCCAGATTAGGTTAGGATAATGGAGAAAGGTGAGAGTTTCTTTGGTTCTTTAAAATGGAATTAATCTTGACAGGAAAATAAAAGGTAGGCTTTCCCACAAAAGGGAGTCTAGGCATCCTTCGACGATTAAACTGAATGACTGATCTGGTTTCTCTGAGATTTTCTCAGACCCGTAGTCTAATACAGAGGTTGGCAAACAGTAACCTGTGTGCTGCCTGTTTTGAACAACCAGTGAGCTGCCTGCAAGCTAAGAAGAGTTTTTACAATTTTTAATTTTTTTCTGAGATTTTGAGTATGTTGTGATATACATGAAAATTACACAATACTCAAATTTCAATGTCTTAAATAACATTTTACTGAAAGACCAGCCACACCCATTCATTTAGTGCTGTCAATGGAGCAGTTGCAACAGTTAAATAGCCTACAAAGACTAAAATACTGGTATTCCCAAATTTTTGAAAGTTTGCTTTATGTCACTTCACTTTTATGAAATACCTTCATTAGTACCTCTTGTTGCTAACTGAAAGAAATGCAAAGGGGATTTTTGCTTTTATGGAAAAAGGTAAATTGCTTTTTCACTTGATGTTTCAGCTTATGAAAAGTTTCATAATTGGGGGAACCTGTAATTACTATTTGGCCCTGTACTGAAAATGTTTGCTAACTTGAGCTGTTTCTCATAATTTTTTTAACTGTAGGAAGATAACTTGTATTATATTTCTCCTCCATGATTTCCTTGGGGGATGGGAGTGTTGGAGGATGGAAAATTTACTTACGACTGACTGTGGCATTACAACTTCTGTGTTTTGAGAGAGAGAGAGGATAGCAGGGGCTAGGTGAACTAATTTCTTAATGAAACATTTGATATCTGGAATAGTCAAGAGAAAGAAAAGTTAAAACCTTGGACGTTTCAAGTAAGATGCTGACATACAGCAGCTAAGTGGGATCCACCCGAAGGGTCCTGGGGACGAGGCTAGGGGCTGTTAGAGCAGAATTTACCTAAATCTACTACAAAGGCATTCATCTTATCCTTGGAGAAACAAGATAAGAGAGGAGAGAATGATGTGTTTCCTACTTCTTCACATCCTGTTTGAACTTGTACCCCTTGTCCCCACTGCACTCTAGCAATTCCATGTATATGCGGAGTGGTAACTTAACCCAAGAAAGCTTTGGAACCACTTGCAGTAAATTTTATTGTCCCAGATAAAATTCTGATTCTCAAAAACCTGAATTGGTTTAAGTTGTCGAAGGTCCTTCTAGGAATGAGGTATGGGAGATAAATGAAGTCAAAGTATACTGAACTCTAAAAATTATTTCACTGGTTAAAACATTGGAATGAATTCTTCCCCTTTAAATACTTTACGTATTTCTAAAACATAGAAAATATGCAGTTATGACTAGAAATAGCCATACTATTTATTGTACCTGCAGAGTTTAATATCTCAGTAGTGTAATTTATAACCTATTCTGGTTTCTTTTCAAATACTAGGTGTCCTAGTTGCCTATGAAGGTTTGCCACTTCATCTTGCACTGTTCCCCAAACTTTGGACTGAGCTATGCCAGACTCAGGTAAAGAAAATGAGTTTTAGATGACTTGGTGTTTCATCTTTTCCAAACAGGTGGTCAGTAATTTTAGGAACACTGGGTTGAAAATTAGCTAGAAATTGGGGATGTTTTCAAATCTTGGTAGGTAAGACACTGTTAATAGAAAAAATAACTATTAAGCAATGGACATCTAGTCGCCCTGTGAAATTTTCTTTTTCCATACATTTGTTATCACAAAGGATATTTCACACAAGCTGTTTTTAGTTGAATTCCTCATTTAAAGGTCAGTATAAATAGTTGTGAAAGTCTGAGACAGGGAGCTATTAGGATAAGAAGCCATGTGCCACTTCTTGGTCTTCCTCACCTCTCCTGTTTCTTCTCCTTGCCACCATTTCAAAACCTCTAACAGAAAACATTTCAGCAGACTATTCACTACCTCTCGCTTACCTATGACCTCAGAGCAGTTTTTGGAGTCTGGTGCACTTGTTTTCTTATTAGCAGTCTCATTGAGAACAGCAAACACTGTACCCTTCCTATCTTAAGTCTAAGAGCCAACCCCTTAATGTGGGCACCGAAACAATGCTTGTTAAATTGTGGAGGAAGAATGGTGGGGAAAGAGGAGGAAATCAGATTGATTCTAAGGTTTGGCTCATCCTTGGATCAGGCATAAAGGACCCTACTCTTTAGACTCTGAAAAAAACTTCCAGTTTCTTGCCTGAGTGTGTTGCCTATTTCCAGAAGATGATGTGAGTTGATTGATTCCTTTGGCATGGACTTTTACCCACGTTTAGCACCCAGAATACTTTGAGTCTGGTCCAGCCTCTTGTCCAGGCTGTTGCATGCTGTATGCTCTCCTAATGGATACATGTCACATGGTACTGTAATAGTTGATTCTCTGCCTCCCTGTCCCAAACTGTGAATTTCACAAGTCTAAAGACTACCTGAGTCATCTGTATTCCTAAAGAAATGTCATTTTGTTTTCTATACTAGGAATCTTTGATAGGCTAGTCATATGGCATAGTATTACATAGTAAACACACAGAAAACAACTTGCTGGTTGACTTCTGAGCTGAGTGGTTGATTCAGTAAATTGGAACAGATATCTGGCCTCCCCCCGCCAACTCTGCCACTTGCTGCTGCTGTTTTCATTCTCCTTTATTTCGGTGGTTGCTTTCTTTGGTTTCTGTGTTCTGCCACTGCCTGTCGCTTGTCTGTTGCTTTATCTGCTGCCGCACTGCACTACTCTCTTGGCTTTTTTCCCACAAAATTCATCAGCATGCCCCCCCGCCCCCAACTTCCCTTAAAACAAAGTCAGACCACCTCAAGCTTCCAAAGCCCCTAGCAGCCCTATAGAAAAAGCCGTCTGTACTGTGCAGGAATCATAGGCAGAGACTGTTACTACTGGTAGAGAAAGACAGATTTTCCTGACACCAAGGATCTGAAAACCTGGGTGCCAGTTGTACTTGACTCCTAATTTCTTGGGTTGACCTTAAACAGTTTACTTACAACAAGTATATGCATGTACAGTATTATCTAAACTTTGTCCTATTTTTAAAAAATAATCCATTTTTTCTTCCACGTAAATGATGTTATTATTAAAACATGTATAAATAATCTAGGGAATATACTTAAAGACATACTACTTGTGTTTAAGAGCCATGACCATTTGAAAACAGGAAAACCAAATTTTAGTACAATGTCTATTTGGGACCCACTGATTTCTATGTGAGACAATTAGGAAAAGAGGTTTGCTGTTTATCATTGCAATATTTATGAAGGTGTAGGGGAAAGGGATTTACCAAACAAATTACTATTGTTATGACATTATATAGTGCAAGTTTTAACTCATTTTAGGGAATAAAATTTCTTAAAATCTTTTCTCTGTGGGTGGTTTGGTTATCTCTTTTCCCCTGAAAACATCATCCCATTTGTCTTATTTTTCCAGTCCTTATTAACTCAATGGTAGATAATAAGGCTGCGTTTCTTTTAAAATGTATTTGTTCAGTTTCGCCTTTCAGACTTTTTACAAGTCTCTTCTTAACACTTACTCATTTAAGTTATTGGGAGTATAATTGTAACCAAGAGTTGAGTAGATTAAAGTATTGGGCTGGCCAAAAATTTTGTTCAGGTTTTTCTATAACATCTTACACGAAAACCTGAAGGAACGCTTCGACCAACCCAGTAAAAGTGGCTTTTCTGGGAATTCCCCTGGTGGCCTAGTGGTTAGGACACTGTGCTTTCACTGCTGAGGGCCCAGCTTCAATCCCTGATTTGGGAACTAGGATCCCACAAGCCGCATGGCATGGCCAAAGGGAAGTGGTTTTTCCAATAAGATGTTAAGTGACTTTGGATGTATATCTATCATAAGCAGTGTATTTAAGACTTGCACTTATTTCAGTGCTCAACCAATCAGTGCTTTTTTCCCCCCACTTTAGTCTGCTATGTCAAAAAACTGCATCAAGCTTTTGTGTGAAGATCCTGTTTTTGCAGAATATATAAAATGCATCTTAATGGATGAAAGAACTTTTCTAAACAACAACATTGTCTACACATTCATGACACATTTTCTTCTAAAGGTATGTCACAAGTTGGAAACTCAACTTGTTACTTCCAGTTAGTTAATGGCTGTGTTTTCATTATGTTGGTTTTTTGGAGATTTTTTTTTACAATCGTCTTTTTCAGGTTCAAGGTCAAGTGTTTTCTGAAGCTAACTGTGCCAATTTGATCAGCACCCTTATTACAAACTTGATAAATCAATATCAGAACCTGCAGTCTGATTTCACCAACAGAGTTGAAATTTCCAAAGCAAGTGCTGCTTTAAATGGGGTAAGAACTATACAAAGCAGTAGTCATGTACTTTCAAACTCTCCTTATTACATCAATTCTAAATCTGGCCTTAGTATACACATAATTTTAACTTACTCAAACTCTAGAAGTCACATATGATGAAAAACTAACCAAATGAAAATGTGTTCCCTCTGCCTTTTATGTATGTAGCATACTTTCTGTCACCTTAAGACATGAGCCAATGTCATAAAATGCTAAGGGCAATAAACCCACTAAGAGGAGACATTGCCTTTACTTGCTCAAATTTTTTAAACTGTTACTTGTGATGTTTCTATTAGTGCCTGTGACTCATAAGGAACTGAAAATCAAATCAATAGTCTGCCTATAAAGCCAGTTAAAGCTGGGGAATTGGTTGCTTGTATAGACTTCCATGAAAGCCGTGTTGCAGAAAAATGAAACACCCGCCAGCATGTGAGGCACACGTCCAGCAGCTGCCTGCCTCCTAAGTAACAAAATGCTTAGAGGCCAGGGTGGATTATAGCGCTACATGAAGACGACCTGTGGTACCTACCAGAAATCAAGTATCTCTGAAAACTGAGTCCTAGATTAATGAGGCCTAAATTGTTCATGGATCATTCAGGGTTTGCTTTTAAAATTCCTGTATAAATTTTATTACTGATTTTTTTTTTTCCATTTTCAGAAAATACTGTTTAGGTCTTCAGTCAAGTGGTGTGGTGCAAAGAACAATGGTATTAGTGACTTGGAACCAATGAAATACAAAGACAGTAGTATCATAATACTGGCTTTCTAGTTTTAGCATCCTTCTAAAAGTACCAGAGGAACCAGGATGGATTCCTGGAAGAGTAATAAACATGTGCATTTAAACTACTAACTGTGTCAAAATGTTGGCTTTGGAATGTAAAATGTCTGTTTGGATTTTTGTAGGACTTACGGGCACTTGCTTTGCTCCTGTCGGTACATACTCCCAAACAATTAAACCCGGCTCTAATTCCAACTCTGCAAGAGCTTTTAAGCAAATGCAGGACTTGTCTGCAGCAGAGAAACTCACTCCAAGAGCAAGAAGCCAAAGAAAGAAAAACTAAAGGTTAGCTTTGCAGACTAATAAAATATTGAGTTTAGGACAAGTACACTTTCCACTGCTGATTTTACAGTAGTTGTGTGAGCTTCCTGAATATAAATGCTAAAAAATGCAAACACCCCCAATATGATCTTAATGACTCTTCAGAGAAATTTTCATGTTCGTTTTCACAGATGATGAAGGGGCAACTCCTGTTAAAAGGCGGCGCGTTAGCAGCGATGAGGAGCACACTGTCGACAGCTGCATCAGTGACCTGAAGACAGAAACCAGGGAGGTCCTGACCCCAACTAGCACTTCAGACAATGAGACGAGAGACTCCTCAATTATCGACCCAGGCACCGAGCAAGATCTTCCTTCCCCTGAAAATAGTTCTGTTAAAGAATACCGAATGGAAGTTCCATCTTCGTTTTCAGAAGACACATCAAATATCAGGTCACAGCATGCAGAAGAACAGTCCAACAGTGGTAGGTTTGAAGACTGTAAGGAATTGAACGACCTCCACTGTTCCAAGGGTTCTAACCTTGCTGAGGAGGAATCCGAGTTCCCTTCCACTTCTCTCTCTGCAGTTCTGTCTGACTTAGCTGACTTGAGAAGCTGTGACGGTCAAGCTTTGTCCTCCCAGGACCCTGAGGTGGCTTTATCACTCAGCTGTGGCCATTCCAGAGGACTCTTTAGTCACATGCAGCAGCACGACATTCTAGATACCCTGTGTAGGACCATTGAATCTACAATCCATGTGGTCACGAGGATATCTGGCAAAGGAAACCAAGCTGCTTCTTGACATTAGATGTAGCATGTCTACTTTTAAGGTCACCCCTGCCCCCACCCGATGCTGTTTGTATAAGTTTCGCCTATTTCTGTTTTCGTGCTTCAGTTCGTCCAGTGCTCTCTGCTTGAATGGCAAGATAGATTTATAGGCTTAATTCTTGGCCAGGCAGAAACTTCAGATGAAAAAATTTGCATCTTCAGTATACTTTCTAAAGGGCAATCAGATAATGAATATGTTTTACGTAATTAAGAGTTCACTGTAGTGGCTTTCATTTAATATGGCTGTCTGGGAGGCACAGGGTTCTCTGGCCCTGTACAATGTAATTTAAACTTACAGCATTTTTACTGTGTATAATATGGTGTCCTCTGTGCCAGTTTTGTACCTTATAATAGAGGCAGATTGCCTCCGATCGCTGTGGTTCTTATTATCAAAATTAAGTTTACTTGTATACGGAACAACCACAAGAAATTTGATTCTGTAAAGAATCCTCTTTAGCTGTGGCCTGGCAGTATATAAATGGTGCTTTATTTAACAGAATACCTGTGGAGGAAATAAAGCACACTTGATGTAAAAATAATTGTTTTATTTTTATTGACATGACTGATTGCTATTCTATGCACTTAATTAAACTGATTGTGATGACTTTTTAATTGTTTACATACCTTGCTTCAGTCTTCTCAGATGAAAGTAATGAGAAAACTGTGAACCGGGAGATGTACTTGTCCACTGTTGCTACTTCATGAGAAGTACAGTGGCAGGCCAAAAAGTACCTTTTTCCATAGACTTTTCAGTCCTCGCCACTCCAGAGTGCATAACTGCTGCAGGGAGAAGCATAACAATGCAGCCCGCTCGCCCTCACATCAACATGCTTCTGAATGCAACATGCCACTGTTTCACGACCTAGAGCTACACACCTTAAAAACCCTGAAGTAAAATAAAGGAAGTACCAACATGCCATTTGTCTCTTCCTGAATTAAAAATTTACAGCTAAAAGTAGGCTCGCTAAGACAAGCTTTAGCTTGGGACACTTCAACTATCCATACTCGGAGACGCAATCTGTTCCCGGAGGAGCATCTATGGACGGTAACGTTAACAGTCTGATTTCACATTGCTTGCTTTTAGCTCAGTGCAGAGTCTAGTCATAGTAAATAAAGGTTCAACAGTGCTTTCAATTCTGTATTAGTTTGTGGATTTCATCTAGTATAAATTATTTTTTTTTAAAGGAACACTAGAAGAGGAGGTAAACATGATACTTTCTGCTTACAAAAAGTAATGCCCTTATAAAATCTTCAAACTAACTCAACCATTTAGGGTGGTCAGCTGCAGTAAACCTTTTATTTCTTCAAAATGCTGCTTCTGCCAACAAAATTTCATGTTCTCTTCTTCACAGACAGGAACTCCTTTACAGTCCAATTGTAATTCCGTTTGCTGTAGCGTAGGCACAAAATTCAGTGCAACTATTGCATAGTGTTCTGGAAGAAAAGAAGGAAAGTTTATTACTGTATTATGAAAAGAATTTATCCATACAGTATCACTATTTGCTTTTCATATTAGGGGGTAGAATACTTGAAGTGTTTTTTGACTTAAAAGGTGCTAATAACATACCTTCTGGCCAGTTCCTACATCTCCATTTCATGACGATCTTTTTGTTTGTTAACTGAAAACAAAGGGGAAATTCCACTGAAAACATCTTTTAAAACTTTGTACAACACTACAATAAAGAAAAACACCAAATCCTTTCATGAGCCCCTATGGGAGAAATACGAGAACTAGTCAATGAACACACACTCATACTTGGTTTGTATGCCGGCACCACTGAGGACTGACTGACTGTCCCTCGTGCCAGAATGTAACAGCAGGAACACCAGACGGAAGTGCGGTAGCCGGCGCAGAGCTGCGGTGAGCAGGAAGGCGGCTGACGTGCGGCAGCACACACACTAGTGGCAGAGGCCAGAAACTCTAGACCCAAGAGTTGGGAGGAACTGTACTTGCGTCTTCTAAAAGTCATCAACAGTGGCACAACTGCTGTGAAACTAAGGCTTCATCTTTATTACTACTTAGTAAATACCAATTTTTTATTTGCCATATAACTTTATAAAGCACTCAAGTTTCTGTGAGCTCAGATAAAAACCGAAGCACTTTTAAAAACAGCATGAATAAAACATTTTAACTGAAGGGTCTAGCTTACTTTCCTTTAACGTTAGGTTACCTACCAGTTCTGTATATTCACCGGTGATGTTTCCATCAAACATTTGGAATTTCCCTCCCTTTTCAGCTTCTAATACAGCAGGAGATTTAGAAAATTTTTGCACCAACTAACAAAGCGAAACATACAAGAGACACGTTATTCTGGCATGTGCTTATCATGTTTTCAACCTAAATGTATAACATAACAGTTCCTGTGGTTGTTTTTAATTGTGAATACATAGCTTTTAATTATACAGCCTCAATAGATTGTTCCAAATCTCAATGCTGATAAACTCCCCCACCCCAGCTCCCAAACACCCATCTTTTCTGCCCTCAAATCCTTAGGATAGCTTACCCCTCCTTGAGCTATCCTAAAGGTTACTAGATCCCTTCAATCAGAAAAACATAAGGCATGTAGGAAACCAAAAACCAGCTTCAGTTCTTAGTGGCATATTCTCTCCCAGTGTCAGCATTTCTGATTCCAGATACTGAGATGTTACTTACATCTTTCACAGTGAAGATTCTGTACAGCTGCTCAATAGCTGTGTCAAAGAGTTCTGTCATGTGCAGAGCCACAGTGGGAATCCTCACACCCAGTGCCACCCGAGAGGAGGCCTGAATCTCAAAAGAAAAGGTTCCAAAGCATAATTAGCATGACAAGAGATTTTAGAAATTCAGTTTTACAGTCTCAGTAAAATATCACAATGTCCCAAACAATATCCTTCCACTCTAGTCTTTATTTTGGAAACAGAGCCCAGACTAGGACTTCACAGCCCAAATCCTACTTAGATATGTAACTATGGCCCAGGGGGCATAAAGATAAGCAGGTGAAGGACACAGCACTTAAGGCCAAAAGGTGTCAAACTCCCCATCACTACAGTCCAAGAACAAGATCTAAAACGTCCCAATCCTCCGAAAGTGGAGAGATGCTCCTTCCATTGTGTATGTGAACTTCAAAGTCACCTTTTGTGACTCTCTAGTGTAATGACTACAAAACAGCACTGTCCTGAACTAAATTCAATATTTAACAAAAAGGCTAGTTATACAATCCCTTCCATCAAGGATGAAAGTCTCATCATTTCTCCCCAAAATGGCAGAAGATGCCAGGGTGGATTAACTGGTCCTCCGTATTTTGTATAGTCCTCCATCATCACAGGCTCTTGAAGCTTTGAAGCCTTCGAGCCTGGTGGGCTACAGCCCATGGGGTTGCACAGAGCAGGTCATGACTGAGCTTGCACGCACGCACAGCATGCACACACTAGGCACTTCGTTCTCCCCCTCCCTGCATATCGTCCGCCAGAGGCCACACCTGCAAGGCATTCTCACTCAGTTTCCTTTCAACCGTCAATTCCTGGGCTGCCATAGCTTTGGTTGGTAAAATCATTCCCATTGTAAATTCTATAAAGGAAACATAAGAGAAATGACTTTAATAAAGCACCTTTCCCCTTCCAGCACAAATAGGCAGAAAACTGAAAATATATAAGAATATAGAGAAACACATTTATAGAAAGAATTCCTATAGCATTTTGAGAATTTCAAGACCATTCTGTATCTTTACATATAAAGCTAATCATTAACATGAGTTCCACAGCAACAAATGCCTTTGATCCTTTTCTTTTTACTGAATGCCTCACTTTTATCTAGTTCTTGACAAAAAATAGCATTTCAAATGCTGTTTTCCAAAAAGCTCCATTTTATACACTTAACTAATAGCTTTATGACTGTCACTTACTGTCAAAACCAGACACTTGGCTCACAGCTTCATCACCACCACCTCACAAAGCCTGGTCTCCATTCAAGCCTGTGCAGCAGCATGTGTGATCTCGTGAGAAAAGTAAACCCCAAACCCATCTATGCCAACACTGAGATACTCGGCAGAGTCCAAGGATGAGGTGCGGACGTACGAGCCCTGCTGGCTGTTTTACCTGGCAGGGAGCTTCTCTAATTTAGCAAAGAAGACAATAACCTCAGTTCCACTCAGTGCAGGGATTATCTGAGTAAGTTTCCAACTACACCTGTAATATCTATAGTCACTTTCATTCACTCAACAAAGATTTATTAAGCATCTACTGTATACATCAGGCACTGTGCTACACTGAGATACAGCAGTAGTAAACAGGACAGAGTCCTTCCATGCCCTCATGAAGCTTATAGTCTAGCAAGGAAGACAGACATTAGACAGATAATTATAAAAACTGATTAAATAATTATCATTCCAGAAACTAACAACAATTCTGTAGGCAAAATGGTTCATGCCGTATAAAATACTGATAAGCACTAATGGTCTAATTCATGACTAGATCTCAACCTCCAGACTACAATTTATCGTGCAGCATAAAGAGCTCATCTCTGGAACCTGGGACGTTGGCCTGACCGGGGAATCCAGACTACAGTGCAGAGCATTATTTGGGTAAATGGGAAAGGGACCCTCTAGTTCACAAGGATGCCTTCTTTACCCGTCTTAAGTGCCTTCAGGTAATCTCCAAGGGCTTCCCTGACCTTGGCGGTGCCTGCAGTTTTCATAAGATCCTTCAGAATATCCCCATCTCCTTTCTTTTTACTCACGTTCACCTACAAATCAGAAAAATACAAACCGAAGAAAAATCTGGTTTGACGTATTCTTACAATACTGGGACAAATGGATGAGGGAACTGTGATGGCAAGGGAAGGGAAAGAAGTGATGTAAGAGAGAGAGACGTGACAGGCTTTTTCATATAATTTGAGAAGATGTAAGAGTTTTTTAATCAAGTGTCTACTGAAACTGGTGGCCAAAACTTGAAGGGACTTCTTAGAATGTGAACCCCTAATCTGCATATATTTTATGTGTATATGTATCATACTGATAATGTAGTCCATGGTGTTAAGAGTCTAGAAACGTGCTGTTCAATATGGCAGCTGCTTGGTCACATGGGGCTACTGAGAACCCACTGAGATGGGTTCAAAGTGCAAAATCACACACATAACACCAGACTTTAACGACTTAGCACCAAAGGAATACAAAATAATCTCATGAATAACCCTGATACTAATTACATGTTAAAATGGTATTTTTATATTTTGGGTAAAATAAAAAGTATTAAAACTTAATTTTGTTTCTTTTAAATATTTCTAAAACTGCTGCTAGAAAATGTTAAGTTATTTATGTGGCCTGCATTATGTATCTGTTGAACAGTGCTTGTCTAGAGTCCCAAATTCAGTTAATTAGGAAAATCAGGTTCCCACATAACCTGGTCTTGGGCTACACCTTTTTTTTCTTTTTTCTTTTTTTGGCAAGGAGGAGAGTTGGGAAAGAGAGGAAGAGGGGGAGGAAAGGAAGGAAGGAAGGCCAGGACAGGAGGAGAGAGGAGGAAATGGAGAGGGAAATGTCAAAATGCTGCTCTGGGGGTGCCTCTGGTATTCTCAGAAAGAAGAGGTATTGGTTTTAAACTCCCTTCATGTCCCTGTGATTCAGTTGAGGTGGGCCTGCTCCCAGGGCCCAGTTCTACATTAGAGAGTTTGTTCTGCAGTACTACCAAGGACTGAATCAAAAAGACCAATTTAATATCCTGCTAAAATACTTCTGAGATGGTGGATGTGGACAGAGCAAAGTGAAGTCACAGGCCCTGAGTGCACTGACCACATTTGAAGCTACCACTTTTAGGGTAGTTCATAGCCTTTAAGAAAGGCAACTCCTGGTAGTTTGGTATAACCTGCTCTCCTGAAGGCCTTCACACTAAATGTGTTCACAAATCAAAAAAGACCCTGTCAGACTGTCATCTGGAAATATAGCTATCATACAAAAGGTTTCGCCCCACAACCAAGCTTTTAGCTTACAAGTGGACACTGACTGCAAACCAAGCATGGGAGTTACACAGGCTTGCTCTCCCCCAACGATGAGAAGAGCCAGTCAAAACCAACACACATACTAACTTATGTCCAAACAAATGTGATAAAACCAAGGGAGATCATGGTGAAAAGCCAAGAATTTTCACTATTAAAGGGAAAGAGTAAAGATGCAGAGGAGATACAAAATCCCATTCACCAAGCTGTGCACAATACCTGAGCACTTCCCAGTATACATACAGTTGCACACATCTGATGACACCTTTGAAAGGTGATGAGGCCGTGGAGGGTGCAGTCCGCGGCTTCCCAGGCATGCCCTTCCCACATCACTCTGCCCACACCCCACCCTACCTCCCCATAGCGCAGCTTCTTTCTCAGCAAACGAGCCCTTCACCACTCACCAAAACTACCGCACGGGCACAGGTTTTCAACTGTCCAATATGTATAGCAGAAACTTGATTTAAAAACAAAGAAAAGAAAGAAATTCCATCAGATACCTCACCTCAGTGTCATCTACTTCATTCTCTTCAGACAGGCTGGGTATTTCAATCAACCCCTTGTGCTTCGCACCAGATTCTCTAATGATACCTGAAATGAGCAAAATGTCTTCTTCAATTACAAAGTAACAACTAATTTATGTAAAACTGCCCTGCCTCACTGAACAGCCCACCCTCCTCACAGAGCGCAACCTTCCCCCACAAACGCCCATCACATGCATGTCCAAACCAACTCTGCTCTCCTGGCCCACGTCAGAGGTTCAGGCGGGGGGTGGGGTGGGGGGCAATTAAAGTGCGGACAAGGGAATTTCCTGGTGCTTCCACTGCAGGGGCAAGGGTTTGATCCCTGGTCAGGGAACTAAGATCCCATGGGCTGCATGGCAGGGCCAGAAAGTAAAAAGAACAGTGCTATTATTAGACTTTTTTTTTTAACTGCACATGAAATCAGGGTCCACATGAAGCATGAGAGTGAAGTAAGCAGGTCTGTTAACCAGGGTTTCTTTTTTCATCCCCCAATATTTAACAAGTCAAAGCGTGATAAAGGACTATCCTGAAGAAAAGGCACAGGAAGGCAAAAAGGGACACTGAGTTCTGATCACAGAGGGAAAGGCAGGGAGGTGGGGACGTCTGTGTGGATCCCCCCACGCAGCTAATGTCTTTCAACACCGGGTGTGGACTTCAGTGACATCAAGATGGTGACACAGGTCATTCCCAACTTCAGCACCCCTCACAAGAAGAGCAACTAGCAACTACGCAGAGACAGGACACCACTGAAAATCCCAAACCCAGAGGTGAGGCTGATGCACGCTTCTGGACCAGAGACAGAAGAGGACTGCAGTAGAGGGTATGAGGAGTGGTGACACTCTGACCAAACCCCGAGGCCAGCACAGAGCCCCACAGCGGGGGCCCCACTGCAGTTTTCCCGCAGCAGAGGGCAGACTCCCCGGCACTGGTGGATGCTTCCTCGGAGGCCAACAGGGTCTCAACATGTGGAAGCCACGGGGACTCGGGCTTTCAGCCACCAATGCTCAAACCTGGATGGACCGTGTTCCTGCTTGAGGCAGTACACGAGCAGAGCTCAGCTGGCAATTCTGCTTGATGTGGGTCCCCAAGCAACAGGCGAAGCAAATTCACAGCTCCACTCAACTGCTGAGTGTGGCTTCCCAGCCTGATCATCCAGGAAGCTGGACCAGAGAACCTGGGCAGCCCTGGAGCCCATCCACACAGCTCCCTTGGGCAGGGAGCCACACCAGCAGTCTTGTCCGGCTACAGAGAATAGCCTCCAGCCCTGCGTAGCCAGGGATCCTGAACAGTGACCCCAAGTGGCCTCGGAGTGGAGCCTACAGCCCTGCCAAATTGCTTAACATAGCTTGGGGCCTTGTTCAGACAAGAAGCTCAGCAGCGACCCTACCCCACAGAGAACAGCCCCTCAACTGCAGGAAACAGGTGGAAGCCTCTCTTGACCAGAGAGCCCAGCCAGCAACTTTGTTCGACAGCGGAGCATACCTAGCAGCCTATGGATGGTGAAGCCAACCCTGCAGCCCTGCCCAACTTCAAGGCACAATCTGTGTCTCCATCTGATCACAGAACACAATGGAGGTTAAGGTCCTACCCAAGAACTCTGCCTGCAGTTCTGTCTGAACAGAGTCCAACCAGGAGCAATACCTGTCGGAGAGCAGAGCCTGAGACCCCCCACTCAACTAGGAGTGATGGCAGAGCCCAGCTCAGAACCCTGCCCAATCATGGAATCCAACCAGGGCACCACCCTGCCAAGGAACACAGCCAGTGACTCTGCCTGACCACAGGTAACTGCAGAGCACAGCTAATGCCCCATGTAACCATGGAGCACAGCCAGCAACCCTGCCTGGTCAAGGAGCCCACTGAGCAGCCCTGCCTGAAGATGGAGTCAGTTGACTCACCCAACCATAAAGGCCAGCCATTGGTAACCCCCGATCCCGACCTCAGAGCACACTCAGCTGGAGACCCTGGCAGCAAGTCTTGCCCACCCACGGACATTATGAGCTGACACATCCCATAACCCAAGCTCAAAGGTGATGGATTTTCCCTGCCAAAGCAAACCTGTAAAACATGGAAGAGACCAATTACTTACACATGCAGCTACTAATGCAAGGAAACAAGGTTCAAGAAAAAAATCAGGCAAACATGAGACCAAAAGAACCTAATAACGCTCCATAGCTGACCCTAAATAAATGGAGATGCATGAACTATATAATCTGGAATTCAGAATAAATCTCTTATTCAGCCAACTATAAGAACACACAGACAACTAAACGAAATTAGGAAAACAGTGCATGAACAAAACAAGTTCCAAAAAGAAACAAAGTGTTAAAGCCCACAAACTGTTGGAGCAAAAGAATACAATGACTTTACTGAAGAATTCAACAGAGAGCTTCCACAGCTAACTTGACCTAGTAGAAGAAAACAATGTGTACACTGGAAGATGGGTTATTCAAAACTGTCCAGTCAAGGAAACAAAACGAAAAGAAAGACAAAGAGTGAAGAAAGAACAGGAGACTCAGGTGACGCCATCAAATGAAACAATATGTTCATTATGGAAGTTCCAGAAGGAGGAGAGAAAGAAAGGGCCAGAAAGTCTATTTAAAATAATAATGGTTGAAAACTTCCCAAACCTGGGAAGAGAAATGCACAATGCACAATGCCCAACGGTCCCCCAAGTAGGCTGAACTTAAAAAAAGAAAAAGGCTACATCAAGACACACAAGAGCTGAACTGTCAGAAGTCAAAAACAAAAAATTTTGAAAGCAGGAGAAAAGTGACTCTTCACCAACAAGGGAGCTTCCATAAGGCTACAGGTGGATTTCACAGCAGGAACTTGACAGGCCAGCAGTGGGATGATGTACACAAAATACTGAAAGAAACAGTATGTCAACCAAGAATACTACACCCAGAAAAGCTGCCTTTCAGAAGTAAAAGAGAGACAAAGACATCCCCAAACAAATAAAAGCTAATGGGGATTCAATGTCATTAAACCTGCCTTACAAGAGATGCTAAAGAACACTCATCAGGCTGAAATAAAAGGATGTTAGTTAGCATGATAAAAACATATGAATGTGTAAAGCTCACTGGTAATGGTAAATATACAGTCAAAATCAGATTATCTAAAATTGCAATGGTAACAAGTCTGCATTAAAAGTTAAAAAACAAATGTACTTAAATAACCATAACTATGACAATTTAAAGTAACTATACCTATGAAAATTTCTACAATGTAAAAATATGTCAACTGTAACATCAACAACCTAAAATGTGAGAGGTGAAGAAGTATAAATTTCTGTATGCTATCAAAATTAAGTTGTTATCAGTTTAAATAGGATGTTATAAATACATTTTATATACACCTCAGGTTAACCACAAAGGAAAAACCACAAAAGATTACAGTAAGACTCAAAGCATATCACCTCAAAAAAGTATCAAAGGACTATGGAGCTGACAAGAGAGGTGTAAGTCCTTGCCTATCAATAGTTACTTTAAACATAAACAGATTAAATTCCTCAATCAAAAGGCACAGAATGCCTGAATGGATTAAAAAACCAAGGTCCAACAACATGACAGTGTCTCCACAACAGACAGTCTCTACAAGACTCGCTTTACCTTTAAGGATACACGAAAACCAGGAGCAGAGGGATGGAAAAAGAAATGTCAAGCAAATGTTAACCAAAGAAAGTAGGAATAGCTATACTTACATTAGACAAATAGACTTTCAGCTAAAATGATCAAAAGAAAGAAGGTCATCATATAAAGCTAAAGGTGTCAATTTATCAACGATATAACAATTATATTTAAGCATTTGCTGCTGCTGCTACTGCTAAGTTGCTTCAGTCGTGTCCGACTCTATGCAACCCCATAGACGGCAGCCCACCAGGCTCCCCTGCCCCTGGGATTCTCCAGGCAAGAACACTGGAGTGGGCTGCCATTTCCTTCTCCAATGCATGAAAGTGAAAAGGGAAAGTGAAGTCGCTCAGTCATGTCTGACTCCTAGCGACCCCATGAACTGCAGCCTACCAGGCTCCTCCGTCCATGGGATTTTCCAGGCAAGAGTACTGGAGTGGGGTGCCATCACCTTCTCCATTTAAGCATCTAATAGTACCTAAATAAAGCAATTACTAACAACTTATAAGGAGAAATAAACAGCAATACAATAATAGTTGGGGACATTAATACCCTACTCTCAACAACGGATATATATCATCCAAGCAGAAAACCAGTAAGGAAATACCTGATCTGAACACCACAGACCAAATACACCTAACAAACGTATACTGAACAGTCCATCGAACAGCAATAGGATATGCATTTTTCTCAAGCACTCACAGAACATTTTCTACAATAAATCATAGGTTAGGCCTCAAAACCAGTCTGAACAATTTTTTTAAAGATAAATTATAACAAATATCATTGCCAGTCAAAATGGTATGAAACTAGAAAATTCACAAGTACATGCAAATTAAAATACTCCTGAACAACTAATGGCTTAAAGAAATCAAAGGCAAAATTTTAATATATCTTGGTGCAAATAAAAATGGCAACACAAACACTTATGAGATGCAGCAAAAGCAGTCCTAAGAGGGAAGCTGGTACTGTAAACTCATACAAGAAATAATCTCATATAAAGAGCCTAACTTTACACATCAAGGAACTAGAAAAAGAAAAAAGTAAGCTCAAAGTCAGCAGAAGAAAATAAGTAACAAGCCATCTACAGATTCAATGCAATGCCTGGTAAAATTCCAACTACATTTTTCACAGAAATAGAACAAAAAATCCTAAAATTTGTATGGAACTACAAAGAGCCCAAATAGCCTAAGCAATCTTGAGAAACAACAAAGCTAATGGCATCACACTTCTTGATTTCAAACTGTATTATAAAGATATAGTAATCAAAACAGTTTAGTACTATCATAAAAACAGGCACACAGATCAGCAGAACTATAACAGAGAATAGACAGAAAAAAGAGCCCAAAATAAGTCCATGCTTATGTGGTCAATTAAGCTAAGACAAAGGAATCAAGAAAATACAGTAAGGAAAGGACTGTCTGCTCAACAAATGTTGAGAAAAGCGGCATGCATAAGCAAAACAATGATACTGGACCACTATCTTACACCACACACACATTAATCAAAGTGAACTAGACTTGAACCGAAGACCTGAAACCAAAAACAAGTCCTAGAAGAAACACAGATGATAAGCTCCTGGACACTGGTCTTGGTGATGATTTTTAGACTTAACACCAAAAGCAAAAATAAACAAGGAGGATGAGTCAAACTAAAAAGCTTCTGCACAGCAAAGTAAATAAAACAAACCTACTGAATGGGAATCAGAGATACCAAAGGCACATTTCATGCAAAGATGGGCTCGATAAAGGACAGAAATGGTATGGACCTAACAGAAGCAGAAGACATTAAGAAGAGGTGGCAAGAATACACAGAAGAACTGTACAAAAAGATCTTCATGACCCAGATAATCACGATGGTGTGATCACTGACCTAGGGCCAGACATCCTGCAATGTGAAGCCAAGTGGGCCTTAGAAAGCATCACTATGAACAAAGCTAGTGGAGGTGATGGAATTCCAGTTGAACTATTCCAAATCCTGAAAGATGATGCTGTGAAAGTGCTGCACTCAATATGCCAGCAAATTTGGAAAACTCAGCAGTGGCCACAGGACTGGAAAAGGTCAGTTTGCATTCCAATCCCAAAGAAAGGCAATGCCAAAGAATGCTCAAACTACCACACAATTGCACTCATCTCACAAGCTAGTAAGTAATGCTCAAAATTCTCCAAGCCAGGCTTCAGCAATACGTGAACCATGAACTTCCTGATGTTCAAGCTGGTTTTAGAAAAGGCAGAGGAACCAGAGATCAAATTGCCAACATCCGCTGGATCATCGAAAAAGCAAGAGAGTTCCAGAAAAGCATCTATTTCTGCTTTATTGACTATGCCAAAGCCTTTGACTGTGTGGATCACAATAAACTGTGGAAAGTTCCGAAAGAGATGGGAATACCAGACCACCTGATCTGCCTCTTGAGAACTTTGTATGCAGTTCAGGAAGCAACAGTTAGAACTGGACATGGAACAACAGACTGGTTCCAAATAGGAAAAGGAATTTGTCAAGGCTGTATATTGTCACCCTGTTTATTTAACTTCTATGCAGAGTACATCATGAGAAATGCTGGACTGGAAGAAACACAAGCTGGAATCAAGATTGCCGGCAGAAATACCAATAACCTCAGATATGCAGATGACACCACCCTTATGGCAGAAAGTGAAGAGGAACTCAAAAGCCTCTTGATGAAAGTGAAAGTGGAGAGTGAAAAAGTTGGCTTAAAGCTCAACATTCAGAAAACAAAGATCATGGCATCCGGTCCCACCACTTCATGGGAAATAGATGGGGAAACAGTGGAAACAGTGTCAGACTTTATTTTCCTGGGCTCCAAAATCACTATAGATGGTGACTGCAACCATGAAATTAAAAGACACTTACTCCTTGGAAGGAAAGTTATGACCAACCTAGACAGCATATTCAAAAGCAGAGACATTACTTTGCCAACAAAGGTTCGTCTAGTCAAGGCTATGGTTTTTCCAGTGGCCATGTATGGATGTGAGAGTTGGACTGTGAAGAAGGCTAAGCACTGAAGAACTGATGCTTTTGAACTGTGGTGTTGGAGAAGACTCTTGAGAGTCCCTTGGACTGCAAGGAGATCCAACCAGTCCATTCTGAAGGAGATCAGCCCTGGGATTTCTTTGGAAGGAATGATGCTGAAGCTGAAACTCCAGTACTTTGGCCACCTCATGCAAAGAATTGACTCATTGGAAAAGACTCTGATGCTGGGAAGGATTGGGGGCAAGAGGAGAAGGGGACGACAGAGGATGAGATGGCTAGATGGCATCACTGACTCGATGGACGTGAGTCTGGGTGAACTCCGGGAGTTGGTGATGGACAGGGAGGCCTGGGGTGTTGTGATTCATGGGGTCGCAAAGAGTCGGACACGACTGAGTGACTGATCTGAATCTGAATCTGACTGAATGGGAGAAAATATTTGCAAATGGTGTAACTGATAAGGGATTAATATCCAAAGAACTTGTAAGACTCAATAACAAGAAAAAATCTCGTTAGAAAATCTGAAGAGATGTTTTTCCAAAGAAGAAGACATACACACAAATTCCTCTGGGACAACATTAAATGCACCAATATTCACATTATGCTGGGGTCCCAGAAGGAGAAGAGAGAGAGAAAGGACCTGAGAAAATATTTGAAGAGGTAATAGCTGAAAACTTCTCAAACATGGGAAAGGAAACAGTCAGCCAAGTCCAGGAAGCACAGAGAGTCCCAGGCAGGAAAGAACCTGAGGAAGACACTGAGACACATAATAATCAAACTGACAAAAATTAAAGACAAAGATAAAATATTAAAAGCAACAAGGGAAAAATGACAAATAATATACAAGGGAACTCCTGATTTCTCAACAGAAACTCTGCAAGCCAGAAGGGAACAGCATATTTAAATTGATAAAAGGGAAGAACTTACAACCAAAAATACTCTACCCAGCAAGACTCTCATTCCACTTTGATGGAGAAATCAAAAGCTTTATAGACAAGTAAAAGTTGAGAGAATTCTGCATTACCAAACCAGTTTTACAACAAATGTTAAAGGAACTTCTCTATGCAGGAAACCCAAGAAAGGAAAAGACCTACAGAAAAGAGAAAGTGAAAGAAAGAAAGTGAAGTCTCTCAGTCGTGTACGACTCTTTGCAACCCCATGGAGTATAGCCTACCAGGCTCCTCCATCCATGGAATTTTCCAGGCAAGAGTACTAGAGTGGGTTGCCATTGCCTTCTCCAGGGGAGCTTTCCGACCCAGGGATCAAACCCGGGTCTCTCGAACTGCACGCAGACACTTTACCATCTGAGTCACCAAGCAAGCCCCAACCCAAAACAATTAAGAAAATGGTAACAGGATCATACATATCTATAATCACCTTAAATATAAATAAATTAAATGCACCAACCTAAAGACGCAGACTGTCTGGGTGGATGAAAACATGTGCATGCATCTCGCTTGCTTTGACACATCATCCTGCTTGACTATGTAATTATTTTATACTGTTAGGTTAATCATGTTCCCATTATGGCTTGCAATTATAACAATCTTTTATATTTTGTCTGATTTTGGCCATTGATTGTGAAAACTGATAAACACTTTTACTACTGTGATTTATTTATTTTCAGTTTTTCTATTTCATATTCAGTGTTCCCATTCCATTCAGTTTGTTTTCCAATTTCTCCATCTCTTTTTCTATCTTGATCAAGCCTTTATCAAGCACAGTAAAAAAACTTTTGTATACCTATATATGGGGCTTCCCTGGTGGCTCAGAGGGTAAAGCGTCTGCCTACAATGTGGGAGACCTGGGTTCGATCCCTGGGTCAGGAAGATCCCCTGGAGGAGGAAATGGCAATCCACTCCAGTACTCTTACCTGGAAAATCCCATGAACAGAGAAGCCTGGTAGGCTACAGTCCACGGGATCACAATATGTATATATTGTAGAAAACTTTTAAGAATTTTTGCCTAACTAAAAAATTTATGACACTTTGATTCCACTTGTTTGACTTAGTAGGAATAGAATGCTAGATTTCTAATTAATAATAGCTATGCAACAAGCAATGAAGGTTTACTGTATAGCACATGGAACTATAGTCAGTAACATATAATAACCTATAATGGAAAATAATTTCAAAAATAATGTATGTGTATTTATGTATAAGTGAATCACCTTGCTATGCATCTGAAACACTGTAAGTCAACTATACATCAACAAAATACACATATTAAGAAAAAAAGGAGGTACAAATGGCCAACAGGTATATGAAATTGTGCTCAACAATGATCATCAGGGAATTATGACTTCAAACCCGTTATACTGTCTGTTATTAAAAAGGGGAGAAATAAAAAGTGTTGGCAAGGATGTGGAGAAAAAGGAAGCCTTGTGCACTGTTGGTAGAAATGTAAACTGGTGCAACTGCTATGGAAAACAGAATGAAGGTTCCTCCAAAAATTAAAAATAGAACTTCCATATGATCTAGCAATTTGACTTCCTGGTATATACCCAAAGGAAACAAAAACACTAATCCAAAAAGATTCCTGCATCCCAGTGTTCACTGTAGTATTATTTACAACAGCAAAGACATGGAAGCAACCTGTCCACCAACAGATGCATGGATAGAGAAAATGTAGTATATACACACAACGGAATATTATTTAGCTATAAAAAAGAAAAAAATGTTGCTATTTGCAGCAATCTGGATGGAACTTGAAGGCATTAAGTAAATAAGCGAAAGAAAAATAAATACCATTTGATCTCACTTATATGTGGAATTAAAAGAAAACAAAAAAGTCGTAGATACCGAGAACAGATCAGTGATTGCAAGAAACAGGGAGTGGTGGAATGGGTAAAATGGGTGAACGTGGTCAAAAGTACAAATTCCCAGTTACAGAAAGTAAGTCACAGAGATGGAGTACACAGTATGGGAGCTATAAGAAGACCACTTTACATATTTGAAAGGCAAATCCTAAAAATTCTCATAAGGAAAAAGAGAAACTTGGAACTGTATGGTGATAAATATTAACTAGACTTCTTGTGGTCACCATTTCTTGATGTGTACAAATATAAACACACACATATATATTCATTATAACCCTAAGTGAATATAATATTACTTATCAATTATATCTCAATAAAAAAGGGAATAAAGATTAGAACAAAAATAAATGAAACAGAATAAGAAAACAATGGAAGAGATTAATAAAGAGCTGGTTCTTTGAAAAGACAAAAATATTGACAAAACTTTAGCTACACTAACCAAGGGGAGAAAAAGAGGACTCAAATAAAATTAAAAATGAAAGATGAGACATTACAACTAATACCACACAAATACAAAGGATAATAAGAGACCATTGTTAACAATTAAATGCTGTAAAACTGGACAATCTAAAAGAAATGGATAAATTCCTAGAAATATATTTCCTACCAAGCCTGAACCATTCAGGACTAGAAAGTCTGAACAGACCAATTACAATTAAGAAAACTAAATCAGTAATCAAAAAAAACTTTCAATGAAGAAAAGTCCAGAACCAGATAATTTCAATGGAGAATTCTACCAAATATTTAAACAGCTAACATCAATCCTTTTCAAACTCTTCCCAAAAACTGAAGAGTGGAAACATTCTCAGACTCATTTTAAGAGGCTGGTATTATCAGGATAACAAAGCCAGTTAAGGATGCTACAGGAAAAAATTACAGACAAATATCCCTCATAAGTAGAGATGCAAAAATTCTCAACAAAATACTGGCAAATTGAATTCAACAGCACACTAAAAGGATCATATATTATGATCAAATGGGATTAATCCCTGGAATGCATGTCAGAAAAGTGCAATAGAAGCAGAGCTACTGGAACAAAGAGAGCTTGACAACACAGACACTACTCCTAACTGGCAAGCCATGGAACTGCAGCACCTGGGGTTGTTGGGCTGGGGAGGGTGGGGATGTGTGTAAGAAAACCAGAATTGTCGATTTTAAATACAGGTACCTGCCACTGGTGATTAGCATGTAAAGCTTTGTTTATATTCCTTCCTCCAACTTGAGTTCAGCCAGAAGATACTTGTTGGAATGAACTGAAGAAACTTCCCTTTTGATAGATTCAACTGAAACTGCTTATTGTACGTGGTTATATTTGGTAAAAATTGCGTGTTGGTTTTTACAAAAGGGTAAGATTTATGGTGTTGAATTTTAATTCACTTGTATAAGGAAACAGTTTAGAACTCTCATAGGTCTTAAATATTTTTACTTGCTATTCTCCCTCAGTAATATACACCTCTTCCTTCCCTGCTTGATGAAACATCTATTTACAAGTTAAAGTAAGTGTATAATCAGTAATTACAGTCTGGAGACAAAATTTACCTAGGAGTGGATGTTTAATTAGGTTTTCAGACTCATTATAAAGACTTGGGTCTTGTCTGAGTTGAGCAGAATTAAAATGACAACTTCAGTTTCCTAACAGAATTGTATTTGTTTCTTTTAGTCCCACACCTTAAAAAGAAACCCCAAGTGGCTCCTCAGGAATGCAGTTTTGTTGCACAAAGGTACCATCTAGCTGGAACTATATACATATGAATGGGTAATTTTCCTGTTGGGCTGAAGTGTATGCTTATATATATGTTTAGTCTTTAAGCTAAACAAACATTTAGATAATATTCTGTGCATTGATTAATGCATTGGGCAGGTGGTGAGGACCTGGATTTTTATCAAACAGTTTAGTAATTTTTAAAGTTTCTTGTGTTTACTAGTAAAGAATTTTAAAACTCTTAAAAAAAAAAAAGATAACCCATGTTCGTGTCTTGAAAGAATACTATTAAAATGTTCCTACTACACAAAGGCATCTGTACATTCAATGCAACTTCTATCAAGATTCCAGTGGCATTTACAGAATTAGAAAAAAAATCCTAAAATTCACACAGAATCACAAAATACTCCTGGTAGTCAAAGCAATCCTGAGAAAGAACAAAGCTGGAGACATCACAATTCCTGATTTCAAAGTTTACTACAAAGCAATAGTGGTAAATTACGGTACTGGCATAAAAAAAGACACATATCAGTGGAAAAGAATCAAGTGGCCAGAAATAAACCCTTGCATACATGGTCAACTAGTACATGACATGGGCCACAAAACTACTCCATGGCTATAAGCTACTATCGTCAGTAAATGGTGCTGGGAAAACGGAATATTCACATGAAAAGGATGAAAAGGATGAAAATGGATCCCTATCTTACACCATACATAAAAATTAACTTGAAATGGATTAAAAACTTAAATGAAAGACCTGAATCCATAAAACTCCTAGGGAAAAACAGGGAAAAAGCTCCTTGATGTCAGTCTTGCAATGATTTTTGGATATGATACCACAAGCACAAATAACAAGAGCAAAAACAAACAAGTGGGACCAGTCAGGCTAAAAAGCTTCTGCATGGCCAAACAGACAACAAAATGAAAAGACAGCCAACAGAATGGGAGAAAACACTTGTAAACTGTATCTGATAAGAAGTTAATATCTAAGGAACTCATACAACTCAATAGTAAAAAAAAAAAACAAAAACAAAAAACATTAACATGGGCAAAAGACCTGAATATCTATACAAATAAAATATTCCAATGCCCAATCGGTATATGAAAAGGTGTTCAATATTGCTAATCAACAGGGAAATTTAAATCCAAATCACAAAGAGATACCGCTGCACCCCTGTTAGAATGGCTACTATCAAAAAGCGACAAGTGCTGATGAGAATGTGGAGAAGAGAGACCCCTCATGCACTACTGGTGGGAAAGTCAACTGGTGCAGCCAACTATGGGAAACAGTAGAGGGTCCTCAAAAGATTAAAATAGAATTACCATATGATGTAGCAATTCCACTTCTGGATATATAGCCAAAGAAAATGGAATCACTATCTCAAAGAGGTATCTTCACCCCAATGTACAAAACGGCATTATTTATGGTAGTCAAAACGTGGAAACCTAAGTGTCCATCCATGGATGAATGAATAAAGAGAACATGACATATTTACATAATGGAATATTATTCAGCCACAAAGATGAAGGGAAATCTTGCCATTTGTGACAACATGGATGGACCCTGAGGGCATTATGCTAAGTGAAATAAGTCAGAGAAAACCAAATACTGTATGATCTCATTTATATGTGTAATCCAGACAAACCAAACTCACAGAAACAGAGTAGACTGGTGTTTGCAAGGTGGGGGAGGGAAGGGCGGTGAAGGTGGTCGAAAGGTACAAAGTGTACAAACTTCAGCTCATTTGATGAGTAAGTTCTGAGGACCCTAATGTACAGCATGGTGAGCAGTGCAGTTGAAAACTGCTGAGAGAGCAGATCTTAAAGGTTCTCAACAAACGCACAAAGAAAACTACAGCTCTATGAGGTGATGGATGTTTTAACTAACCTTACTGTAGAATCTGGAGAAGGCAATGGCCACCCACTCCAGTGTTCTTGCCTGGAGAATCCCAGGGACGGGGGAGCCTGGTGGGCTGCCGTCTATGGGGTTGCACAGAGTTGGACACGACTGAAGTGACTTTTGTAATATATGCATATAGTAAATCATCACACTGTACACTTTTGACTCATACAATGTTATAGATCAACTATATCTCAATAAAGCTGAAAAAAGCTAAATTTAATATAACTAAAATTTAATTAAAAAAAAAAAAAGCAAGACCAGAGTACTGCCTCCTCCCCAGCAGGTCCCACTAGCCACCTCTAGGAGTCACTACTAGAAAAGAAAGCACATGGCGTCAGGGAAGCACTGGTGTGCCTGCCCTCTGGCTCCTGCCCGGGACTTAACCTGCAAAGGAGCTGGTTGCTGCTTTGAGCTAAGGGAGATGGAAGAGATACAAGATCAAAAGCTTCCTTGGGGCTCTCAGAGCCCTGTCTTGGGGAGCTGGAATGTATAAGGAACCAGACCCTGCTATGATCCAGCCAGCAGGAGCCACTGAGGGAGCAACTGATAGGCAACCTCCAGCCAGAATATTCCAAGGCAGGAGTGGGGCTGTTTTTGATGCTCACTCAACACCTCCCTGGGCTCTGGCATGGCTTAAGTCAGCAAGACAGTCACTAAGTCAGAGGCCCAAGGCCACTAACTGGGCAGCTCTCAAGAATGGAGATGACTCGAGCTGAGGCCCAAACTTTAACACAGCACAATCCTCCAGAACCAAATCTTACCCTTGTTCCTCATTTTTTCAACAAGGATTTACTGAATATAGGCTGTCTACCCAGCAAGGAGCTGGGCACCATGGGAGAAATGCATTCATTCAACAAATACACAATCTTTCAGGCAGTAATCTGTAAACAAAACTAATCAATCCCTGACCTAAAGACCCAAAGAGCGAAAACAACCAAAATGTCTATCAACTGATGAATATATAACCAAAATGTGCTACATCTATACAACAGAACATCAATCAACCATGAAAAAGAATGAAATGTGCTATAAGACAGATGAACCTTGAAAAGATTATGCCAAATAAAAGAAACAAGTCACAAAAGACCAAAAACTGTGGTAACATTCATAAGAAACGTCCAGAATAGGCAAATCTGTGGAGACAGAACATAGATCAGTGGTTGCCAAGGACTGGGCGAGTGACAGGTAAATATTTTTGTGGGAGAGATGAAAATGTTCTATAACTGACTGTAGTAATGGCTGCATATTCTGTGAATATACTGAAAACCAGGGAATCGTACACAATAAACAGGTGAATTGTGTGGTATGTGATTATATCTCAATAAAGATGGTATTTTTAAAAATCTCTGCCCCAATGAATGGGGAGAAAAGGGGGATCCAGAACAATAATAATATAACTGCATGTAGTGTGCCAAGTATAAGTGCTTTCAGGAGAAACTAAGCAGAGAAGGGAAACAGTACAAGAAAAGATCTGGTATTTTTTTATAGAATGGAGACAGGTGACATTTTTATAGAATGTACTCAGGATGCAAACCTGAAGGAGCCAAAGAAGCCAGCATGCAACAATCCAAGGGAAGAGTGGTCCAGGCAGCAGCTCCAGGAAATAATAATGCTCACAAGAGCCTGGCCGACTGAGTCCTGCTGAGAACAACCAACCAATTCAATGGACATGAGTTTGAGCAAATGAGATGGTGATGGACAGGGAAGCCTGGCTTGCTGCAGTTCATGGGGTCGCAAAGAGTTGGACATGACTGAGTGACTGAACAAAAAGCAGCTCCGAATGCTGGGAGAGAGGGAAGCCCATGGCACGCGGGGCAAGAACTCCACATGTAGTAAGGGTGTCTGCAGCCACAAACACCAATTTAGGGGCCCAAGCAGGAGTTCTAAAACTATCTGTTGGACTTCTCTGGTGGTCCAGAGGATAAGAATCCTCCTGCCAATGAAGGGGACACAGGTTCAACCCCTGGTACAGTAAGAATCCACATGCCAGCTGAACCACTAAGCCTGTGAACCACGACTACTAAGCCCATGTGCCTAAGGCCTGTGCTAGGCAAAAAGAGAAGCCATCGTAATGAGCAGCCCGTGCAACACAACGAAGAGTAGCCCTGGCTCGCAGCAACTAGAAAAAGCCCACGCACAGGAACAAAGCCTCGGTGCAACCAAAAATAAAAATATCTGTTGAATGAATGACTAATGAATCAACTGTATCTGCTGAATGAATGACTAATGAGTCAACCAACTCTGCTCCACCAACACTGCACTCTACCCTGCCAGTACCTGGAGCCCCTGTTACCTTTCCAGCCCAGCTTGATGTTCCACTCATAGAAGAAAATCAGCTTTCCTTTGCGGCTGCTGCAGGAAGCCTCGCCTTCCACCTGCTTCAGCTCACTGATCTCGCAGCGGCCAGCCTCATTCTCCACGGTGATACCCACCAGGAGTTCCCGAAGCCTCCCCTTGGACCAGCTGGTGGCATCCCGCTCTGTCCTGCCAGGACCAGAAGAAGAGCAGAGCCATGAATGGACCCTCTTGCTGATATCCACACGCCCATCCCTGGCCCAGTCCAGATCTGCCCAATTCCTCTCAACCATGTGAAAGACCTGCCACCCACAAACTTACAAGCACACTTCTCAGACCAGTTTTCTACCAAACATCTAATTCTCATCAGTGATTTAAGATATGCTGGGAGGCATGGCTTATTTGGGAGAAAGGAGGTCTAGAAATTTCACCTGTTGGAAATGGAGGGGCAAAGCCTGGGCCACATGAAAAAGTAGTTATAACTGAGATAATTTTTATCATAATAAGACAAATTATTAAGTGTTTTCACAAGTATATTATCTCACACAATCTTCCCAAATAATGTTTCCAATTTAGGGGAGTGAAAATAAGCTGAGAGAAGTCTATTAAGTGTTCATGGTGGCAAGGCTGGGAAAGAAGAGGTCAGCCCGTCCCACCCCCAGGCCAGGACGTCCCCTCCCCCCTACACCCCCCCACATCCCCAGGAAAGGCTGCCCTCACAGGCCAAAGCCTTGCTCTGCCCTGGACCTGCCTCAGCATCACCTTCATGGACCCGAGGTAGCATAGCCCTAGCCTTCAGAGGAAAGGAGCATAGAACATCACTTCCTGAAAGCTCAGGCGGAAGGAGGAGGGAGGCAGAAATTGGCCCATACTCAAGATAAGATTGAAAAAGGATGAGTAACTAGTTCCAACTTCTAGAAAGCAGGCTCACTAGAGACCCATCAAGTTAGATGTGGAGTTCCGATCCAAATTTGTTTTCCTGTTCTTTCCACTATAGACGTAAAACACACACACACACAAACTTTCCAGCTTCATTTTAATTCCCCCCAAGACTTCAAGGGGCTGGGGCGGAGGGCCACGGGAGGGTAGCTCCTGAGGTCACACAGACTGCCAAAGCTGAAGAGATAAGTCAGGAATGACTGCTACTCCTGGGGCCCAACCCAACTTTAAAACAGCAAAGTCAAGTCCCAGAGCCAGTGAGGGTAAGACCCCAGGTCTCCAGGCTCCAAGGGCTCCCCAAGCCCCGACGCTAAAGACAAGCATCTGCACCTGTGCAGCCTCACAACCCTCCCCGCTCCTCCCGCCCGGGGCTCGCCGCGGCCAGGGGAGCGCCCCGAGACCCGCGGCCGCCCTCCACCCGGGAACCGGGCGCTCGCTGAGGGTCCCTCCCGTCCCTCCCGGCGGCTTGCGAGCGAGGAGGCCCGCCCGGAAGCCGCGGCCCCGGCCCCCGCCCGACCGCACCAGTGCCAGTTGTTCACGTTGGTCCCGTCCTCCCGCTCCTCCACGATCCAGCGCGGGTCCCCCTGTCCCCACTTGGCCATGTCAGCGTGGCGGCGCGGCCTCGGCGGAGAACAAGGAACGGCCGCGGCGGCGGTGCGGCTCCGTCGCCGACGTTTCCGGCCGGCGAACCCAGGAGCAGAGCGTTCGCGGAGCCCAGAAAGTGCCAGAAATCCCCGCCCCTGCGCCAGCCTGCCCCGCCCGCCCCGCTGCGGAGCGCCCGGGGAGAGCGACCGGGCCCGAGCCGAGGGGCGGGGGCGCGGGGAGGGGCCCGAGGGGCGGCAGGAGGCCGGCGTCTGGGCCCTGGAGGTCGGCGCGCGGGAGGGCGCCGGGCCGGAGATGGATGCGGCCGGGGAGGGGAGAGGTCGCGGCCTGGGAGACCCGGGTGGGGGGCGGCGGCGGCTGCGGTTGGGAGAGAGGTCCGAGCCGCGGCGCTGCGGAGAGGCGACCCTAGAGGCCGGGGCTCGGCCCTGGAGGCCGGGTGGGGTCTGCGGAGGCTCTGGGCCCTGCCACGGGACTTGCGAGTGCAGTGGCCGGGAAGGGGGAACGTCCGCCGCCTCCGGAAGGCCGGACGCCTCTCCACGACTCACTATTATTACCGCAGTGATTGCCTCCAGTGTTGGCAGAGGGGGGCGCTGAGTAAGGGGCGCCTGAGAGCAGCACCCCGGTGCAGGCGGGAAACGCCCGCGCTGACGGCCTTCAGTCCTCCCGGGGTCACTGCCCGAACACTTGGTTTGCTGTGCGACCGGCTTGCCGAGGTCGGAGCGCGCCCACTTTACAGCACAACTCTGTTGTGTGGAAAGTTCTCAGGAGTTGGTGCCCTCTGACTCTCCCCTGGACGCCACCTCTCACGCCTTTCCAACACCTGTCCAAGTAGCACGGGCCACCAAGGTCCTAGTTACTTCGGGAATGTTTACATTTTATTCATGTGATGATCCTTTGGAGATGACAAAAGAAGGAGATTGCAAGAGTGTATTATTGCAGCTTGATGCAATTGTACAGAAATTAATGATTCCTGTAACGAATTTCCACCTTCCAGCAAAAACTTTGCGTCAACTGTTTGGAAAATGTTGCCCACAGGTCTGAGGATGTTTAGTTAGAAGGCAGAACACGTATGAACGTTGGAAGTCTGCAGGTTACTTCTCCGTTCTGCTCCACTGTGATGACCTGTCCTCTCCCTGTGATCTAGTCTTCTCAGAACTGGGGGAGGGTATTTTTCTCCATTTGCTTACTGGAGATACTACATTCCAACCTCATTTTCCAAAACCTATCACAATTTTGTAAACAGACTGCCTCAGAGTGTTTTGACCCCCCCAAACGAAATGGCATTTTGATTTCACCTTTTACACTTTGTCAAAAGCATGGAGAGCGAACACAAGGTATCAAGTAGAAAAGAATTGGATTAGCAATACAATGAAATACTATTCCATCCTTAAAAAGGGAGGAAATTCTTACATAAACCACAACATGGGTGAAACTTGAGATTCATATTATGCTCTTAGTGTGAACTTAGCATCTTAATATTATATTAAGTGAATTAGGCCAGTAACAAAAAGACAAATACTGCATGATTAGACTTATATGAAGTATTGAGAGCAAAAATCATAGGGACAGAAAGAACAGTGGTTGCCAGGAGTTGAAGGGAGGGTGGGGCATTATTACTTAGTGGGTATAGGATTTCCATTTTACAAGATGAAATGAATTCTGAAGATGGACGGTGGTAATGGTAGCACATTATGAATATACTTAACAACACTGAACGGTAAACATAATGGTTACAGTGTTAACTTTTATGTGTGTTTTACCACAATGAAAAAAATTTGGATAAAAAGCACCTAAATTGATGAGTAAAAAGTTGTTGGGGAAGAAGATAATCATGCAACATGAAGATATATACACCCACACTTAGCTTACTACATTCAAAAGGGAAAAGTAAACTTTACAGGAGAGAAATCTGTAACTCATCTTAACCAAATGATCAAACTCAGCATCACCAATAATGGAGCAAAGACATAACTGGTGTACACCATCACCTACCTAGTATTCCTGCCAAAAATGCTTATTCTGAATCTGATCATGAGGAAACAATCACCTAACAGAGCTTCTGGGTCCGAACAATTTAAAATTACATAATTGGGGAAATTTAAATTTCATTTCAGACTACATACTGGGTAACCTTGTGTCAACGGTTTAATTTTCTGAGTGTTAATCTTTGGTTACAAAGAAGAGCATTCTTTCTTTATTAGAGAAGAGCATTCTCGACCTTGGGAGACATGCTGAAATATTTGCGGGTAAATTGTCACGATGTCTGCAATTAACTCAGTGCAGAGAGAAAAGAAGACAAATGAAGCAAGTGTGGGGGCAAAAGGGTGACACCTGGTGAATTCAGGTGAAGCGTATCTGAGGTTCCTTAAACTATTTTTGCAATGCTTCTGTAAGTTAGAGATTATTAAAAAAAATTTTTGGCAGGAATGAGGCAAGGCATCTTTCGGGTCAGTGCGTGGGTTCTAGCCTTTTGTAACCATCTAGTGCTAGGTGGCTAAACATTATGCTACATTTATCGAGCATCTACTGTGTGTCCAGTTCTGCTGTATGCTCATGTCATCAGAAAAATGAGTAAGACATGGGGGCTCAGTCACTAGTGAAGAGACCATTGTGAATTCACCTTCAGGGTAAACCCAGGGTGCCTTGGGAGCACAGAAAATAAAGTGCCTCTCCCTCAGGGAGTGTGGTGCTCACGTAGTTCTTTTCTCAGAGGAGGTCTGAAAGTTAGGACTCTTTTTTTTTTTTTTTTAGCTGCCTCAGGTCTTAATTGCAGGACTCAGGATCTTCACTGCATCAGGACTTTTACTGTGCCGCAGGGACTCCCTAGTTGTGGTGCACAGACTTAGTTGCTCCAAAGCAGGTGGGATTTTAGTTCCTCAACCACAGATTGAACCCTTGTTCCCTGCATTGCAAGGAAGATTCTTTTCATTTGTTTGTTTTTGTTTTCTTTGTATTTTGCAAGGCAGATTCTTAACCGTTGGTCCACCAGTGGAGTCCATGTGAGGGCTTTGTGTTCAATAAAGGAAAGGGGACACTAGGCACGAAGAGCAGCAAGTGTCCACCCAGGCACAGAAGCCTGGAGAAGCACACTGCACAAGGGGGCTCTAACCGAGACATGGAGTAGGGGCTGCAGGAGATGAGTCTGCAGTGGGGCAAACTGCCACCTCATAACGAGCCCCATTTGCTCTGCTGAGGATCACAGACTTTGTAGGCAGCAAGAGACCACCGAGGTGATATAAATGGAGAAATGTCACGAGGTCAGACTTGTGTTTTAGAATCATGACAATTTGACAGGAGTGGGTAAAAACTGGAAGCGGGGAATACTTGTCCAAGTAGAGAGGAGACGAGATATGAGAAGCATTTGGAAATGGAAACTAGGAGTGTATCAGATATTGGGTGTATTTGGGGAAGTGTTTTTAAGAGACTGGGACTTTCAGCTTGGTTAGTCACCATCATTCTGAGAGCCTAGAATGAAAAGAGCCTGGAGGAGGACTTAGGTGATTACCTCTGGAGACCAGCCTGCAGGGGATTGGCAGAGAAGATGGAGCTGAAAAGGGAAACCAAAAGAAGCAGGAAGAAAACAGAGAAGATATTTGATCATGGAAGCCAAGGGCTGAGATGGAGGGAGTAGTCACAGTGTTAGCTATGGAAGATGGCAAGTAGGATAATAGACAAATTCTTCTTTGGATTTGATAGGACGGCCATTGGGCTCTTTCCAGGAAGCAGTTTTGGTGAATGACGGCAGAAGTCAAGTCACAGTGTATAGAAGAATGAATGGGAGGTGAGAATGTTGAGACCATGCTTTTAAAATGTTTGACAGGATGGCTAAGACTAGTGGGCAGTAGCTGTGTAGAGATACGTGGAGAAGGGAGATTTTGCCTTTTCCATTTAAATGTTTTCACGTGTTGATGGGGATTAGCTTGTGAAAAGAGGGTCAGGTTGTGGAGCAGAGAGTCCCAGAAACAATGGAAGGAGATGAGCACAAAGGCAGGTGGGGCTCAGCAACTGCTCTCTGAGCTGTGCCCAGCACACAGTGGGCACCAGTCAATGTTTGTTTGGATAACTGAATGGAAAAGGGAATGAACAGTTCTCAAACCTGTATGTCCAACCTGTGAGTAGGCTGTAAAATCAATTTAACAGGCATTCATCATCATTTTTACCTTAATGAAATAGAATACAGTTTAAGTATCAGAGTGATTACCTGTGGTAAAGGTAAACATTGCTTCTTAAGTGAAAGTCACTCAGTTGTGTCCGACTCTTTGTGACCCCATGAACTATACAGACCGTGGAATTCTCCAGCTCAGGATACTGGAGTGGATAGCCTATCTCCTCTCCAGCGGATCTCCCCAATCCAGGAATCGAACTGGGGTCTCCTGCATTGCAAGTGGATTCTTTACCAACTGAGCTATCAGGGAAGGCCTGATATGTTTAAGAAGAAACATTGCTTCTTAAATCATCCCATATATGAAGTATGCTATGGTTACATTAAGTGAGATTGTTCTTGTTTTTATTTTATGTTTGAAAGCCACTGCTGTGGCAAACAAAGATAAGTACACTAGCTTATAACTAACTTGATCTGTTTTGCACATAGTATAATCCCCAGTGCTTTGTACACGGCAGATCTCAATAAATTTTGGTTGACTGAGTGGGGGCAAAGGTAACAGAAGAAGTTAAGGGGATTTATGTTAACATGGTTCCCATAGATTAGTTTATATAATAACATGAGAGGCTGTTTAGCACAGGAATTTCCTGTCTTTAGCTTTTCCATATGCTGTAGATTGAGCAAGTCATTTTTACTGACTTCAGTTTGCATGTCTATTATTAGCCTTTCTTAACTGGAGCTCCTCATAAGAACTACAGAACACAGAAAATAATTTCAGTGACTATTTTCTTGATTCTTCCCGGGATGATATATAAGTAGTGTCATTCTTAATACATAGGGGGAAAATATTGGTTGAATGAATCATTTCATAGGAGTAAAAGAAGATGGGAATGAAGAAATATGAAAGCACCTTGAAGTTGGAAATGGGTGAGGTCGGTCCAGACCAAGAGAAAAAGCATTAGCAAAGATGGGAAAGTAACCGGGGGTAAGTAGGCTGGATGCATGCAGAATGGGCACAAAGACTTCAATGAAGACATTTGGAGGAGAGTGTGAAAGCCAGTGTGAAGAGTCTCTATACTAACGTGAAAAACTGTACTGAGCTGTATCTGCCATAGCAGAATTAGACCATGCTGACAGGCTCTGCTGCAGCTCAGTGCTTGGATGCAAGTCTCAGATCTCATTTAGCAGTTGGGTGACCTTAGGCAATTTCCCTAACCTCCCTGTACTTCATCACCTCTTTGTACTTTGTAACATGGGGATAGTATCACCACCTGTCTGTATTATCATTAGATTCAACTGCTAGTAGCAAAGTAGCAATAACAAAATAATACTAAACAAGATAGCCCTTTCCTTTCACATAAAAATAGGCAGTCCATGGCGAGTATGAAAGATACACAATCATCAGGGCCCCGAGTTTACATCACCAATCCCCAAAATATGGCTTCCATATCAGGGTCCGACTCCAATCAATACAACCAGAAGGAAGAAGAAAGAGCACTAGCACATCCTCAACCTGTAAGACACAGCCCAGCACTTCTGCTTTGATCCTATTGGTCAGAACAGTTCATATGGCAACAGCCAGCAAGGAAAGCTGGGAAGTGCCGTCTTTATTCTAGTCAGCTACATGGCCTGGCTGGCCGACACCTGGGAGTCCTGCTCCCAAGAAAGAATAGATATTGGGGGATAACTAGCAGTATCTGCCCCCAACCTCATAGGCAATGTGAAGTTAAAGGAAATGAATACAACTGAAGTTCTTAGAACAATTCCAAGCATGAACGAATCACTTAAAAATGTTTTTGTTGTCTTATCCTCACCCTCCCCTCTGCATAACACCTGTACACCACCAAACTCCAAACAATACTAAATTGACACTTCTATTACAGTTCATGGGGTCACAAGAGTTGGAGACGACTTAGCTGCTAAGCCACCACCAGTCTAGATTTCCCAGACAACCCACAGGCAACACCTAGAGCCAGTGTTCATATTGAAGGAGTCCTGAATCTTGCCAGTAACCCTTGCCAGTTCAGATATTGGTTAGGAGCACCCCGAGGGGTGGCCTTGGCACAAATGCATAAAAAGGGCAAAGAGGGAAATTCCCTCGTGGTCCAGTGCTTAATATTCAGTGCTTTCACTGCCAGGGCCTGGGTTCAATCCCTGGTCAGGGAACTAAATCTTGCAAGCCTCATGGTGTGGCCAAAAATAAATTAATTAAAATAGGCAAAGATAATATGTGTAGACATAAAAGTTAATGGCCAAATTTTTAAATGCTCATCATGACTTCATACTTTTACAAAAATTACCATTTTAAGTTATTTACATTTTTCTTATTTCTATGGGTGAAATAATTCTTATGATTCTGAGTGCTCTTAACAGTTTTTTTTTATAAATATGGAAATCATCCTTTTGTCACAAATGTTCTTAAAAATAGGCTTTTCCACAGAACTAGAAGAAAAAATTTTAAATTTGCATGGAAATGCTAATTTTCACCGCAAATAGCCAAAGTGGTGTTGGAGAAGACTCTTGAGAGTCCCTTGGACTGCAAGGAGATCCAACCAGTCCATTCTGAAGGAGATCAGTCCTGGGTGTTCATTGAAGGGAATGACACTAAAGGTGAAACTCTAGTACTTGGACCACCTCATGCGAAGTGTTGACTCATTGGAAAAGACCCTGATGCTGGGAGGGATTGGGGGCAGGAGGAGAAGGGGACGACAGAGGATGAGATGGCTGGGTGGCATCACCAACTCGATGGACATGAGTTTGAGTGAACTCCGGGAGTTGGTGATGGACAGGGAGGCCTGGTGTGCTGTGATTCATGTGGTCGCAAAGAGTCGGACACGACTGAGTGACTGAACTGAACTGAACTGAGCCAAAGCAATTCTGAGAAAGAAAAACAGAGCTCGAGGAACCAGGTTCCCTGGCTTCAGACTATACTGCAAAGCTACAGTAAACAAAACAGTATGACTCTGTCACAAAAACAAAAATATAGATCAATGCAACAGGATAGAAAACCCAGAAATAAACCCATGGACCTATGATCAATTAATCTATGGCAAAGGGGGCAAAACTATATAATGGAGAAAAGTCAGGCTCTTCAATAAGTGGTGTTGGGAAAACTGGACAGCTTCATGTTAAAAAAAGAAACTAGAACATTCTTTAACGCCATACACAAAAATAAGCTCTAAATGAGTTAAAGACCTATATGTGAGACCAGTTATTATAAAACTGTTAGAGGAAAACATAAGCAACATCTTTTTTCATTCATCTGCTGGAGTAATGAAAATAAAAACAGAAATAGACAAATGGGACCTAATTAAACTTAAAAGCTCTTGTACAGTAAAGGAAACCATAAGCAAAACAAGGACAACCCACAGAAAGGAAAAAAATATTAGCAAATTAAGCAACCATACAAGCATCTCATGCAGCTCAATATAAAAACAAGACAAAACAAAACAAAACAAAAACCAACAGCCCAATCAAAAACTGGGCAGAAGATCTAAATAGACATTTCTCCTGAGAAGACATATCAAAAAGCCCAAGAAAAGATGCTAAATCACTAATTATTAGAGAAATACAAATCCAAACTATAATGAGAGGGCCCCCCTGGTAGTTCAGTGGTAGAGAATCTTCCTGCTAATGCAGGAGACACACGTTTGATCCCGAATCTGGGAAGATCCTACATGCTGTGGAGCAACTAAGCCTGTGAGCCACAACTATTGAGCCCGTTCTCTAGAGCCTGGGAGCCACAACTACTGCAGCCCGTGTGCCTTCGAGCCCTTATTCTGCAACAAGAGAAACCACTGCAATGGGAAGCCAGTGCACTGCAACTAGAGAGGAACCCCCATTTGCCACAACTAGAGAAAAGTCTGGACAAACAAAGACCCAGCGCAGACAAAAACAAGGTTTAAAAATGGTCCACATCAAAAATAAGTAAATACAATAATTTTAAAAAGCTACAATGAGATACCATCTTACATCAGTCAGAACAGCCATCATCAAAAAGTCTACAAACAATAAATGCTGGAGAGGTTGTGCAGAAAAGGGAATCCTCTAACGCCATTGGTGGGGATGTAAATTGGTACCACCACTATGGAGAACTATATGGGGGTTTCCTAAACTAATCAAAGCAGAACTACCATGTGATCCAGCAATCCCACTCCTGAGCATTTATCTCACAAAGAACATAATTCAAAAAATACACGAACCCAATGTTCATTATTGCACTTTTTACAATAGCCAAGATATGGAAGCAGCCTAAATGTCCATCAGCAGATGAATGGAGAAAGAAGATGTGGTATATATACACAGTGGAATAGCTGCTTAGCTATAAAAAATAAAATAATGCCATTTGCAGCAACATGGATGGATCTAGAGATTATCATACTAAGTGAAGTAAGTCAGACAGATAAATATCATGAAATCACTCATATGTGGATTCTATAAAGATGATACAAATGGACTTATTTACAAAATAGAAACAGATCCGTAGACTCCAAAACTGAATCTATGGTTACCAAAGGGAAAAGGTGGAGGGGAGGGATAAATTAGTTTGGGGATAACATACAGCTACCCACTCCAGTATCCTTGCCTGGAGAATTCCATGGACAGGGAGCCTGGCAAGCTACAGTCCATGGGGTTGCAAAGAGTCAGACATGACTGAGAAATTAATTTTTACCATTTTTAAACATATACACACTAATATATATAAAACAGATAATTAATAAGGACCTACTGTATAACACAGGGTACTCGACTCATTGTATAATAACCTGTATAGGAAAAGAATATGTAAAAGAATGGATATATATATATAACTGAATTGGTTTGCTTGGTACCTGAAACTAACATTGTAAATCAGCTGTATCACCAATATAAAATAAATATTAAATTTAAAAATTTATTTAAAAAATAGACTTTCAAAAAAATAAACTTTTCCAGTATAATAATAACCAAATCAGTGGAGCCAGGGATATATGGCCCTGTGTTTGCTGCATAGTGACATACAGTGGGATTGAGAAAATACAGAAATAAATTGAGTGTAATGGGAACCAGGTTTCTCACTATCAGGGAAGGAAATTATGGAGCAGGGGAAGCTAGACTAGACCTTGCTGGATTGGAATTGAAAGTTTGGTATGAGCTCATGATCTTTCATAAGGATAGCTATAGATATTGATACTGTGGTGGTTTTAAAGTAGATCCACATTTTGGTGGGTTTTTAAAAAATTCTTTTCCTTCAAAAGGTAGAGTATAATCTCCTTGCCCTTGAATGTGGGCTGAACTTAATGTCTCACTCAGTCCAGTCTCTCAGTCTGACTCTTTGAGATCCCATGGACTGCAGCATGCCAGGCTTCTCTGCCCTTCACCAACTCCTGGAGCTTGCTCAAACTCATGTCCATCGAGTCGGTCATGGCGTCCAACCATCTTATCTTCTGTTGTCCCCTTCTCCTCCTGCCTTCAATCTTTCCCAACATCAGGGTCTTTTCCAGTGAGTGAGTTCTTCCATCAGGTGGCCAAAGTATTGGAGTTTCAGCTTTAGCATCAGTCCTTTCAATGAATACTCAGGACTGATTTCCTTTAGGATGGACTGGTTGGATGTCCTTGCAATCCAAGGGACTCTCAAGAGTCTTCTCCAACACCACAGTTCAAAGTCATCAATTCTTCAGTGCTTAGCTTTTTTATAGTCCAACTCTCATGTCCATACATGATTACTGGAAAAACACTAGTTTTGACTAGTCAGACCTTTGTCAGCAAAGTAACGTGTCTGCTTTTTAATATGCGGTCTAGGTTGGTCATAGCTTTTCTTCCAAGGAGTAAGCGTTTTTTAATTTCATGGCTGCTGTCACCATCTGCAGTGATTTTGGAGCCCAAGAAAATAAAGTCTGTCACTGTTTCCATTGTTTCCCCATCTATTTGCCCTGAAGTGATGGGACCAGATGCCATGATCTTAGTTTTTTGAAAGTTGAGTTCTAAGCCAGCTTTTTCATTCTTCTCTTTCACTTTCATCAGGAAGCTTTGTAGTTCCTCTTCACTTTCTGCCACAAGGGTAGTATCATCTGTATAGATGAGGTTATTGATATTTCTCCTGGCAATCTTGATTCCAGCTTGTGCTTCATCCAGCCTGGCATTTCACATAATGTACTCTGCATATAAGTTAAATAAGCAGGGTGACAATATACAGCCTTGACAAACTCCTTCCCCAATTTGGAACCAGCCTATTGTTCCATGTCTGGTTCTAACTGTTGCCTCTTGACCTGCATACAGATTTCTCATGAGGCTGGTAAGGTGGTATGGTATTCTCATGTCTTGAAGAATTTTCCATAGTTTTTGTGATCTACACAGTCAAAGGCTTTAGCGTAATCAGTAAAGCAGAAGTAGATGTTTTTTTGGAATTCTCTTGCTTTTTCTATGAGCCAATAGATGTTGACAAGTTGATCTCTGATTCCTCTGCCTTTTCTAAATCCAGCTTGAACATCTGGAAGTTTGATTCACATACTGTTGAAGCCTGGTTTGGAGAATTTTGAGCATTACTTTGCTAGTGTGTGAGATAATTGTGCAATAGTTTGAACATTCTTTGGCATTGCCCTTCTTTGGGATTGGAATGAAAACTGACCTTTTCCAGTCCTGTGGCCACTGCTGAGTTTTCCAAATTTGCTGGTATATTGAGTGCAGCACTTTAGCAGCATTATCTTTTAGGATTTGAAATAGCTCAAGTGGAATTCCATAACCTCCACTAGCTTTGTTAATAGTGATGCTTCCTAAGGCCCACTTGACTTTGCATTCCAGGATGTCTGGGTCTAGGTTGAGTGATCACACGATCATGTTTATTTGGGTCATGAAGATCTTTTTTGTGTAGTTTTTTGGTATTCTTGCCATCTCTTCTTAATATCTTCTGCTTCTGTTAGGTCCATACCATTTCTGTCCTTTATTGTGTCCATCTTTGCATGAAATGTTTCCTTGGTATCTCTAACTTTCTTGAAAAGATTTCTAGTCTAGAACTTAATGTTTAGATGACCTCCAATGCTACGTTATAAAAAGGATATAAAAATTCACCTTCTTTCTCTCTCTCATTACTTGATTTTGGAATCCAGTCACCAACTTGTGAGTAAGCCAGGGTCCCATGGCAGGCCATATGTAGGTGTTCCAGGGATAGCTCCTGACCCTGACAGCCAGCAGCAAGTGCCACACATGTGAATGAACAACCTTTGGATGATTTCAGCCCCAAAGACCCAAACATCATGGCACAGAAACAAGTCATTCCCCATTGTATGCACTTTGAATTCCTGGCCCTCATAAACCATGAGAGATAATACAGAATTATTATTTAAGCCACTAAGTTTGAGGATCATTTGTAGATAATTAATATGTATTATATGTCTGCATATGTGTATATTATGTGTTTGTGCATACATACATTTCCTACCTCTGTCCACTGAAAAATTCTAGAAGCAATGATAACCCAGGAGCTATGAGCATGCCTAGCATGCAGATCTTATTTTTGGAATAGCATTCTCCCCTAAAGAAATAGCTGATTCCAGGGCTGGGGCAGAGAAAGTATAAGATGAGCTTGGAACATCTTATACAACAGAGTGCTCAAATATGTCTAAAGACCCAAGAGCCATTTGGAAGGGGCTCCCTTGGCCCTATCTGGGAACATATGAATATCCAAATAAATAATGATCGTAAAGGACTATAACCCACTGAACAAAACAGGATCTAAAAGTTCATACTGATATATTGAATAAGTGATTGAGTAGGAGGGAAGAGAAGGCTTTCCTTTCTGTAGGCTGTCAACTAATATTATTTATTAATAAGTAAAAACCACTTATTAATTTACAGGGGAGAAATCTGACAAAACCAAGTGGTAAAAATTAAATTACATCAATACATATGACAGCACATGCCTCCTGATACGATGCACTGAGATCACAGGATCACCTCTTGAATATTCTTGCCAAAGGTACATGACCTGAACCTAATCATGAAGTTACATCAGCCAAGTCCAACAGTGAGGGACATGCTACAAAGTAATTGATCTGCAATCTTCAAACGTGTCAAGGTCAAAAAAGTCAAAGAAAGTCTGAGGAACCTGTCCAAATTGAAGACACCAAAGAATGATGGCTAAACAGAAAGTGTTATCCTGAACTGGATCCTGGACCTACAAAGAATATAACTGGGACAACCAGCAAATGTTGAGTGAGGCCTGTGGATTAGTCAGCAAGTGTATCAATGTTAATTGATGGTTGATTACGTGGGAAGATGTCCCAGTTTGTTGGAAATTTGTGCTGAAGTGCTAAGGCTGAGTGATACAGTATGTTTGCATCTGACTCTCAAATGCTTAAAACATATGAATTTTATGGAGAGAGAGGATGGTAATACAAATATGGCAAACAGTTAATTGGGGAATCTGAGTGAAAGCATATATAGTTCTCTGTACTACTTGTACAACTTTTTCTGTAATTTTTTTTAATTGAAGGATAATTGGTTTACAATGTTGTGTTAGTTTCTGCTGTACAACAATGTGAATCCACTCAAGTATACAAATATCTCCTCCCTGTTGAGCCTCCCACCACCCCATCCCACCCCTCCAGGTCCTCACAGAGCACCAGTCGAGCTCCCTGTGCTCTACAGCAGCTTGTCACTAGCTATCTGTTTTACAAACACGTATATATATGTCAATCCTACTTTCTCAATTCGTCCCACCTTCTTCTTCCTTCACTGTTCCAAAGGTTCATTCTCTATATCTGCATCTCTATTCCTGCCCCGCAGGCAAACATCTCAAGTTCAGCAGAGCTAAAATCTAGCTAATCATTTCCTTCCCACCAGTCACTTCTTTGGACTTGCCTCTTTCTGACCATCAGGTTTCCAAACTCAGGAGTCACTGTCGAGTCCTCTCATTTTCCCACATCTAACCAGAAACTGACGTTCTTTACTTTGTGTTCTGCCACCTCTCTGTTCCAGACCCTCATCCTTAAACCCTGAACTGTCACTACAGTCATCTCCATTTATCTCCCAGGTAATCAATAACCTAATCCTGTAGTAGAATTCTCAGGGACTTACCCCGCAACACACACACAATGACCTTGAATTGTTCAGTATATATAGGGTAACTTTTAAACTGTGTTGAAACATAAAACTGAATATCTTTAGTGCTCTCATTCAATTCTAAAATCAAAACAGGGACTTCCCTGGTGGCCCAGTGGCTAGGACTGTGTGCTCCCAATGCAAGGGGAGCATTGCGCCCCTAGTCAGAGAACTGGATCCCATATGCCGCGATAAATGACCCCTGTGTGCCAATACAAAGATCAAAGGTCCCAAGTCCCCCAGCTAAGACCCGGCGCAGCCAAACTAATTAACATTTTTCAGAAAAATCAGAGCTGTCTTGAACATTTTTAGCCAGCTATCTTTAAAAAAATCAAATCAAAACAAATTTATAAACAAAATACAAACAGAAGCATAAAAACTAATAAAATTCAAGTTAACATTGAATTTGACTCACCCCATAGTAGTGGCACATTGATTGGTCTTTTTGGAATTTCGGGTGTCTGTACTATCGTAGGCACTGATGGCCCATTTTCCTACCATTTTCTTCTACTGAAAGTTTTACAAAACTTCAGCTAGTACAGTCCACTCACCAGGAAACTGGCCTTTACTTTGACATAGATGCACCATTTATGGATTCATTCTTCAATACTCTTGTCAGTTTGTGAAAAAGTAACTTGGTTTTATAAATTCAGACACAGATATAGGCAATGAAATCATGACATCATATGGAAACAAAAAAAGAGTGAAAGTGTTAGTAGTTATGCAATAGTGTCTGACTCTTTGCAACCCCATGTGCGACCCCATGGACTGTAGCCCACCAGGCTCCTCTGTCCTTGGAGTTCTCCAGGCAAGAATATTGGAGTGGGTTGCCATTTCCTTCTCCAAGGTATCTTCCCAACCCAGGTGTTGAACCTGGGATCTCCAGCACCACAGACATATTCTTTACCATCTGAGCCACCAGGGAAGCCCTCATATGGAAATACTCATATGGAAATAAATGGTCATCTAGGTCTGAAATTTCATATTAGAATTTGAAACATTCAGAGCAGCATTATTTTTAGTAGACAAAAAGTGAAGCAACCCAAAGTATTCATTAATGGATAAATGTATAAACATTTGGAATATGCAAAAAAAAAATGGAATATTATTCAGGCTTTAAAAGAAAGGAAATTCTGACACATGGATAAACCTTGAGGACATTATGCTGGGTGAAAGAAGTTGGTCACAGAAGGACAAATACTGCAATTCCACTTGTATGAGGTACTTAGAGTAGTCAAATTCATAGAGATAGAAAGTAGGTTGGTAGTTACCAGGGGCTGGGGTGGTAGGAAATGAGGAGTTAGTGTTTAATGGGTAGACTTAGAGTTCAGCAAAATGAGGAGTACTGTGGATGTAAGTGATGTCTGTACAATGTGAGTGTACTTAGTATTACTTAACTGTGCACTTAAGATCATTAAGGTGGTAGATTTTATGTGTATTTTACAATAATTAAATTAAAAAAATTTTAATGTTGGGACTTCCTTGGCAGTCCAGTGCTTAAGACTGTGCTTCCACTGCAGGGGGCACAGGCTCCATCCCTGACAGGGTAAGTTGGATCCCACATGCTGTGGGATGCAGGCAAAAAAAAATTAATGTTACCATCAGGTGAAAGACCAATATTTTTCAGTGCTTGTAGACAGTTCCTGGACTCTAGGGCTCTGGATGGATATTACTGTAGACCCCCACCCCCAGCACACACTACTTTACTGCATTCTCTACCCAGTACCTCTCTCTAGCCTGGAATCCTCAGAGTTACTGTACTCGGACCCCTCACCACACTTCACTCTTAACTCTCAACACGCCTCCAGCTACCAGGCTCAACACACATTTTCACCTCTCTGCCTTTTTATTATATATTATTATATTATATATAAATATATATATATATATTTAAATTAGAAAAAAAAAGCAGTTGTCAGGACAAGAAAGATTTCAGGACTGAATTCAAAGGGAACTATGTCGAGGAGACCCAAGTCCTACTTACTGAAAGTTTCCATGATGTTAGCAGTAATGTTATTTGATTCTAAATGCCTATGATCAAAGCACCAAGAACCTGGGCTGTTTCCAAAATCCCCCTTGAATATGACCTAAAAGACATCTGCACAAACACAAATAACTTTATTCACATGGTACAACAGTGTTTGAGTAGACAGAGTTTTAAGGACACTTAATACAATCAATTTCTTGAACTCACATTTGAGTTGCCCTGGGTATTTTACTTATAGAATTTTGCACATAGTCCACCTTTTCTGCACAAAGATAAAATACTATCCATATTTGCATAATTCCCCATTATTTTGCTGTTTCAACATGATTTTGCACCCCCAGTCATTTCCTTGTTAGTCTAAGGTTACATTTCTTTTGCTCTCAGCCTTTTTTGAGCTTCACTTTCTCTCTTTATGTAATCGAGTATAGCTTCGAGCCATAGGATTGTCCTTTCCAAGGTCCACAACGATTACCTCCCTAGAAAATGTGACTCCTTTTAAGGGTCTTTTATGGTTATCAACAACTGAAGAACTTCCAGTGAGAGGTATGAGTGATTTTTGCAAATAGTCATCCTGTAAGAGAATATAACAAATAATGTCAATGATAAATTTATGAATACAACAAGCCCTGCTTTTAAAAGATATGGGTTATATGTATATTGTTAGTAAGAAACAGAAAAAGGATTTCTAAATGATACAGAAAAGCAGTAATAATCCATAAAGGCATAATTTTCATATTTCTATGGTTATAAAAGCACACACTGCTATATTCAAATAGCATCTGGCAACATGTGTTATTTTCTCTACAAAGGAGGCAAACCCAAGAGCCACTTGGATCACCATTCTGTCTCCAAGTGGTCATGGGTCTCATGTTAGGAGGACATGTGAGCTGTTGTTATTAGGCAGCCTCAAACACGGAGTTCAAGAAGGCCCCGACAATGTTTACAAGCTGTTGTAGAAGGAACCCAGAAGTAGAGCAGGTCTTTGGCATCTGGTCCTGAGCCTGGCTAGGGAGGAGGAGTGACTTCAACAATTCATCTTATTTTCTCATTCGTAACATAAGAGGGTTGGCTCCCTAAATGATCTCCTCCAGCTCTAACACCTTAGGATTCTGAATAAAGCAAAATGAAAGGGAATTATTAAGAAAACCACAAATGTAAGGATGAAGATGGAGCAAGTGTCCAGGCATGGCATGTGTAATTGGTTTAACAAAATGAACCAATAAGCTAAGAAGGGTGGTTTAAATGATTGTCAACACTGCACTCCTTCCAGATACAAACCTAAGTTACAAACAAGACCATCCTTCAATATACCTAGCCAAGGAATTTACCTCTTCTTTAAATACTAAATGCCTCTTAAGAGTAGAAAAGCATATCACCTCTTGACCATTTTCTCTAGCATTCTCAGGCTTTTGCTTCTCTTTTATTTTGTTCTCTTCTTCACCCTCCACATCCTCTCTATTTCCTAAGGGTGTGGTCATCGCATCTTTACTCCGTCTCTGGACAAGAATGCCATGCCTTGCAGGTGCAAGAGTCCTAGAAAATCAATCAGCAAGGTTTTTAAAATTCATGCATCTTAGCCCTCATGGTCACACACAAAAATGGTGTTCCACCACATCCTAAGGTGCGGACTTACTTTTCTTGGTTGTCTAAATTGTTCATCTCTGTATTAGCAGCTGGACAATCTTCACCTTCATTTTCTGTACAAGGACCTTTTTCTGTCTCTTCATCTGTCCTGCTTTGGGAACTATAATCACAAAGGAGAAAGTGTGGAAAAGAAAGAAAGGTCTTGATGTTAAGACTTGGAAAGGAACTTCACTTTTAAGCAGGAAATTAGCATTTCTAAAACCCTGAAATAGAAAAAACAGATACCTACAGCATTATTATTTGCTCTATTTTAAATTGCTTTATATTATTACTAGATACATTTGCTACTGACTTAAAGTCTGATCCCAATTTATCAGCATGGATTTATACCATTTATATAAAAAAACCACCAATAAAAGGAAGATGCAACTGAGGCAAATTAGAAGGATGATGAAGAAAGTGAATGCTGTGGTTTCAAAGTTCATATGGTTAACTAGACGACTCATCTACTCTCACAATCACAGATTGTCCAAATATGTTTTCCAGCTCAGTGTGAATGTAGTTCTCTTGTTCTTTAAGTTTTCTAGAAACAGAAGAATAAAAGGATGTTTTTATTGTTGTTCTTTTGATCAGCTTCATAAAAGATGCTCGGCTTGTTCTGGTGGTGTGGACTCACCCTGGTTAATTTCTCTCCATAAATGTGGTGGGGGCTGAGGTGGCTAGAGGGGAGACTGAGCTGGAACTCAGCTCATCTCCCCTCATCCCAAAAACTATCAGAATCCAGAGGACGGAGGAATTGGTGTAGCTGGAGCCGAGCCCAGCTCCCAATTCTTCTCTCTTCAGTGACATCATAGAATCATGGAACTATTGAGTTAGAGGGATCATAGCACCAGCCCAACCCTGCCCATCACCTGAAATCAGAAGAACCACAAAAACTCTCCCCTGGGCTGCAGTCTGTCTGTCCTCTCTGGCTATCTATTTTACATAGGTAATGTAGATGTTTCAATGCTACTCTCTGGATTCATCCCACTTTCTGCTTCCCCCGCTGTGTCCACAGCCTGTTCTCTGTGTCTGTGTCTCTATTGCTGCCCTGCAAATAGGTTCACCAGTAACATTTTTCTAGATTTCATGTATTTGCATTAATATATGATATTTGTTTTTCTCTTTTTGACTTACTTCATTCTGTATAACAGGCTCTAGTTTCATCTACTTCACTAGAATGGATTCAAATTCATTCCTTTTTATGGCTAATATTCCATTGTATATATGTACCACAGCTTCTTTATCCATTCATCTGTCAATGGACATCTAGGTTGCTTCCATGTTTGGCTATTGTAAACAGTGCTTCTATCAACATTGGGGTACATGGGTCTTTTAGAATCATCCTTACTTCTTTTTTCCTCTACTCTTTCCTTTAATTTTCTTTATTCTAGACATGTAATTAATTAGCTGTGTGTCCTAGAGCATGTACCTCTCTTTGCCTCAGAATGTTCATTGTTAAAACTAGAATAAGAGTAACTTACTAGTTACTTACTGGCTTTATTATATGGATTTAGTGAGTTAATCTGAGTAAAGCTTTAAATGGTAACTTCTAAGTATTCTATAAGTATTTCACTATATTTAAAATTTTCTATGAATAGTCTCTGAACGCTATGTTAGCGTTACGTAATTAAGTATTACATTCAGGTACTTCTCTGGTGGCACAGTGGGTAAGAATCTGCTTGCCAATGCAGGGGACGTGGGTTTGATCTCTGGTCTGGGAAGATTCCACACACTTCTGAGCAACTAAGCGCATGCGCCACAACCACGGAGCCTGCGCTCTAGAGCCCGTGAGCCGCAACTGCTGAGCTGGTGTGCTGCAACCACTGATTATGATGCCTAGACTCTTTTGTCTAACAGTTATTAAGAACTCTAAGTATCAAATTCATATTACAGCTGCCTCCTCCACATCTCACATTGCTATTTAATGGGCATCACAAATTTAATATATATACAGAGTGATCCTTATGTTTCAACCTCTCACAACCAAGGCAACGTGACTCTCCTTTCTAATTTTTCTGATTTGGTAAATAGTGTCTATACCTCTCCTTGTATATTTCAGAAATATGAAGGTTTCCGTGACATTCTTTTTTATTCACATATGCAACCCTCAACACATTGCAAAATTCTGTCAGTTCTACTTCCCCCAAATATCTTAAATTTATGCATCTCTTTTCAAGTCCACTGCTATCACCATTATACAAATCATTACCAATACTTCTTCACACTATATCTACTTGTTACTCTATTCATCACACATTTGTTCTACCCCTTAAATTTCATACTGCTAATGAGGTGATATTTTATTTATTACTACAAATACCTCGTATCTCTCCTTTAAAAATAACTTGATTGAATTATAATCTAATTTAGAATAAAATAGAATCCTTTTGGGATTCCCAGGTGGTAAAGAATCTGCCTACCAAGCAGGAGATGTGGGTTCAATCCTTGGGTGGGAAAGACCTCCTGGGGAAGGAAAGGGCAACTGACTCCAGTATTCTTGCCTGGAGGAACCCCATGGACAGAGGAGCCTGGCAGGCTATCGTTGATGGGGTTGTGAAAGAGTTGAACAAGACTTAGCAACTAAACAATGTCTCTTTTATCTACTGTTGCTCTATATGATTTTCCTTTCCTTTCAAAAACCATTCCAAATCATTTTATTTTTTTCTGGCCATTCATTGTACTTCAGCTATACAGACTGTCTTTTGGTTCTTCAAACACCAATTATTTTCCTGGTGCAGAGAGAGACAAGCTATTTCCTCTATATGCAATTCGTCCCAATGATTTCCCACTAACTCTTCACCTGATTAACTCAACATTTACTTCACAGCTTAAATATCGCTTCTACTGAGAACTCTTTCCTGATTATCTAGTATAAATTAGGACCCCCTATATCACTATGGGGGACCTAGTATACATTACCTAGTATAAATTAGGACCCCCTATATCACTAAGCTCATTTGGTAAAGAATCCACCTGCAATGCAGGAGACCCTGGTTCAATTCCTGGGTTGGGAAGATCCCCTGGAGAAGGGAAAAGCTACCCATTCCAGTATTCTGGCCTGGAGAATTCCAGGGACTATACAGTCCATGGGGCTCCAAAGAGTTGGACACGACTGAGCAACTTTCATTTTCTATATCACTATTAAAGTTTTTTTTTCCTTGCACCATTTCTCAAGATTTGTAATTTTATAATGTTTTTCCATATGTTGTTTAATGACAATCTCCCTTAATATATGGGAAATAATATATGCAATGAGAAATAATAGATAATATAGATGGAAGAAAGAATAATATGAAGAAAGTTTAATGTAGAGGGAGAAAAAGTTGAACAGACAAGTGTAATTTGCTTTGATGAAGTCAAGAAGTCAATCAATGGGAAAGAAAATAATGAATTAAAAGTGGTCATGAAGAAACGTTCTTCTGAAATAGAGGGAAATTATTCTCAATATGAAAAGAGAACTATGCTATTAAAAAAAAATCAGTCCAGAAAACTGACATTTAAGTTCTAGGAAAAGAGAGAAATGCATACATATTCAGGGAAAATGACAAATTATCTGCAAGGGTGAAAAGCTCTGGCTGACTTCAGCCTTTTCCACTGTAACATATGGGCCAGAAGACAAAGAAATTATGTTTATAAAATTAAATGAAAAATAAATGTGACTCAATTATAAATTATCCAGCTGATATGAGTTTCAATTATGAAGGCAATTAACAGACATCTTCAAACATCAGAAGATGCAAGGAAATAACATTTAGTGACTCTTCTTGGAAAAATTTCCCAGTGGTCAAATGCAGCTAATTGAGTATGGAATCAGAATGCAGAAACTTGAAAAGAGTAAACTGTGGTAACCCTTTACCACATGATGATGAGCATTTAATTAATTTTCATATAAAATTAGGCTAAGGACTTGTTGGAACTGAGAATACAACAAAACATAGTTGTAGTATAACTTGAGGGTAATAAAGATAAAAATAAATAATATAAATAAAAGAGTAATAAAAATAATAATATCTGGCAGAGGGGAGGTAGAAGGAAGCATAAGGGCCCAATTATCTCATCTTTTATGGTTACACAGTCAATAAATGCTTAGCATCTAGAAACGGTGTTATAAAGATTCTGTCTTCAGGAGTATTACATTCTAGTGAAGGAAAACGTAAATAAATAATTTAATTTAGTCGTAAATGCTTAAGGGAATCAAATAAGGTTACTTAGAGACTTCCCTGGTGGCTCAGATGGTAAAGCATCTGCCTACAATGCAGGAGACCTGGGTTCAATCCCTGGGTCGAGAAGATCTCCTGGAGAAGGAAATGGCAACCCACTCCAGTATTCTTGCCTGGAAAATTCCATGGATGGAGGAGCCTGGTGGGCTGCAGTTCATGGGGTCGCAAAGAGTTGGACACGATTAAGTGACTTCACTTTCACTTAGATAGAGAGCAACAAACATGGGAAGGAAGAGAAAAATTAGCTAGAGTTTCGAAAAAGGACTCTTTGGGAAAATAATTTAATTTTCTAAGTATCTAACATACTGTTGCTGACACTACCATCTTGATGTTTTAAAATTAAGTTTATGTTTCAGTTCAGTTTAGTCACTCAGTCATCCAACTCTTTGTGAGTCCGTGGACTACAGCATGCCAGGCTTCCCTGTCCATCACCAACTCCTGGAGCTTGCTCAAATTCATGTCCACCGAGGCAGTGATGCCATCCAACCAGTTCATCCTCTGTTATCCCCGTCTCCTCCTGACTTCAATCTTTCCCAGCATCAGTGTCTTTTCCAATAACAATGAATCAGTTCTTCACATCAGGTGGCCAAAGTATTGGAGCTTCAGCTTCAGCATCAGTCCTTCCAATGAATATTCAAGACTGATTTCTTTTAGGATTGACTGGTTTGATCATGCTGTCCAAGGGACTCTCAAGAGTCTTCTCCAACACCATAGTTCTCTTTGATTATACACGAGTAAATGATTTTTTATATTTCCTTTTTCTCATAGTTCATTATTAATGCAGAGAAATGTATATAATTTTTGCCTATTGATTTTTTGTCTTGCAATTTTACTAAATTTCTTTATTCTAATAAATTTTTGGTGGAGTCTTTAGGGTTTTATTTATAAGATCATGTCATCTGTAAATAGAGATAATTTCACTTCTTCCTTTCCAATTTGGATGCCTTTTGCTTTGTTTTCTAATTGTTCTAGCTAGGACTTTCAGAACTGTGTTTAATAAAAGTGATAAAGCGGGCACACTTGTCTTGTTCTTGATCTTAAAGGAAAATCTTTCAGAATTTCACTGTTGGGGACATTAAATGTGGGCTTGTCCTATATGACTTTTATTATGTTGAGGTATATTCCCTTTATGCTTAAATCATTGAGAGTCTTTTTCATGACAGGATGTTGAATTTTATCAAGTACTTTTTCTGTGTTTATTGGGATGGTCATATGATTTTTATCTTCAATTTTTTAATGTGATATATCTCATTGACTCATTTGCATATGTCGACCCCATTCTTGCATCCAAAGAATATATCTCACTTTATCATGGTGTACAATCCTCTTACTCTACTGTTGAATTCAGTTTGCAAATATTTTTGAAGATTTTTTGTATATCTATGTTAAAAGATGCTTACTCCTTGGAAGGAAAGTTATGACCAACCTAGATAGCATATTCAAAAGCAGAGACATTACTTTGCCAACTAAGGTCCGTCTAGTCAAGGCTATGGTTTTCCCTGTGGTCATGTATGGATGTGAGAGTTGGACTGTGGAGAAGACTAAGCGTGGAAGAATTGATGCTTTTGAACTGTGGTGTTGGAGAAGACTCTTGAGAGTCCCTTGGACTGCAAGGAGATCCAACCAGTCCATTCTGAAGGAGATCAGCCCTGGGATTTCTTTGGAAGGAATGATGCTGAAGCTGAAACTCCAGTACTTTAGCCACCTCATGTGAAGAGTTGACTCATTGGAAAAGACTCTGATGCTGGGAGGGATTAGGGTCAGGAGGAGAAGGGGACAACAGAGGATGAGATGGCTGGATGGCATCACCGACTCGACGGACGTGAGTGTGAGTGAACTCCGGGAGTTGGTGATGGACAGGGAGGCCTGGCGTGCTGTGATTCATGGGGTCGCAAAGAGTCAGACACGACTGAGCGACTGAACTGAACTGAACTGATGTTCACTAGGGGTATTGGCCTGTACTTTTCTTTTCTTGTGTTCTTGTCTGTCTTTGGTATCAAGGTAACACTGGTCTCATGAAATGAGTTTGGAAGCATTTCTTTCCAGAGAGAAATCAGAAGATGGGCATTTTTGTCCATTCCCTCTGAACTGAACCCAGAGGTCATAGCTGCAGAAAATGCTGTGTGCCTGTTTCAAAACTACTTGTTATGTAATATGGCTCTATGGATTTGTGGGGGCTTCCCTTGTGGCTCAGCTGGTAAATAATCTTCCTGCAATGTGGGAGTCCTGGGTTCTATCTCTGGGTTGGGAAGATCACCTGGAGAAGGGAAAGGCTACCCACTCCAGTATTCTGGCCTGGAGAATTCCATGGGCTGTGTAGTCCATGGGGTCGCAAAGAGTCACACATACTGAGTGACTTTCACATGGACTTGTGAATTCTAAACCTATAGACTTTGTTAACAGATCTAGGTGATTTGAAGGTCCATCAGTTGTGTGGACCTTGAAGTGCTAAAAGTGCAGACAAGCTCCTTTCAGGACAAGCTGGAGACTTGGTTTTATTGTTGAAGCCACGCAGAGGGAAAATTTGAGGGTAATGCCCGCTGGCTCTTTGGGTCTTCCAGGAGGATCCCAGTCAGCACCTAGATGCAGGCTTATTAGAAACTAGACCCTGGGGCAGAAGCTGGGAATGTATTTAGTCAACTCCTTCCAGGGAGAAACTGGGGAATGAGTGTTTATTTTTCCTGTTCCCTCTGCACTGAGCCTAACATAGAACCATAGGGAGTGCTCAAGTACCAGTTTTAAAACAGAGTTTGTTTGCTATACTACTGTGAGACTAATGAATGCAAACCCTGTTAACTATCAGAACAAGATGATTCAGGGAATGTCCCTTGTGTAGCAACCACAAAAGTTGGTGTGCTAGATGTATGAATAAGCTCCTTCCAGGGAGATGCTGCTGACTTGCCTTTATTGTTGGAGTGAGCTGGAGAGAGAAGGCTGGGGAAGTACCCACTGATCCTTTCAGGGTCTGTTGAGGATTCTAGTCCATACCTAGGCACAGGCTGGTATGTGGATATTTGATGTGGATATTTTCTCAGTCACCCAAATATGGAGGAATCACTCAACTACTTTTTGGATTTCTCTCCCAGGGAATTGATCTGTATGTTAATGTATATCTGTGGGAAAGTTCAGTTCAGTTCAGTTCAGTTCAGTTGCTCAGTCGTGTCCGACTCTTTGCGACCCCATGAATCGCAGCACGCCAGGCCTCCCTGTCCATCACCAACTCCCGGAGTTCACTCAGACTCACGTCCATCAAGTCAGTGACGCCATCCAGCCATCTCATCCTCTGTCGTCCCCTTCTCCTCCTGCCCCCAATCCCTCCCAGCATCAGAGTCTTTTCCAATGAGTCAACTCTTCGCATGAGGTGGCCAAAGTACTGGAGTTTCAGCTTTAGCATCATTCTTTCCAAAGAAATCCCAGGGCTGATCTCCTTCAGAATGGACTGGTTGGATCTCCTTGCAGTCCAAGGGACTCTCAAGAGTCTTCTCCAACACCACAGTTCAAAAACATCAATTCTTCAGCGCTCAGCTTTCTTCACAGTCCAACTCTCACATCCGTACATGACCACTGGAAAAACCACAACCTTGAATAGACGGACCCCTGTTGGCAAAGTAATGTCTCTGCTTTTGAATATGCTATCTAGGTTGGTCATAACTTTCCTTCCAAGGAGTAAGCGTCTTTTAATTTCATGGCTGCAATCACCATCTGCAGTGATTTTGGAGCCCCAAAAAATAAAGTCTGACACTGTTTCCACTGTTTCCCCATCTATTTCCCATGAAGTGATGGCACCAGATGCCATGATCTTCGTTTTCTGAATGTTGAGCTTTAAGCCAACTTTTTCACTCTCCACTTTCACTTTCATCAAGAGGCTTTTGAGTTCTTCACTTTCTGCCATAAGGGTAGTGTCATCTGCATATCTGAGGTTATTGATATTTCTCCCGGCAATCCTGATTCCAGCTTGTGTTTCTTCCAGTCCAGCGTTTCTCATGATGTACTCTGCATATAAGTTAAATAAGCAGGGTGACAATATACAGCCTTGACGTACTCCTTTTCCTGTTTGGAACCAGTCTGTTGTTCCATGTCCAGTTCTAACTGTTGCTTCCTAACCTGCATACAAATTTCTCAAGAGGCAGGTCAGGTGGTCTGGTATTCCCATCTCTTTCAGAATTTTCCACAGTTTATTGTGATCCACACAGTCAAAGGTGAGAAAGTTAGAAACCTCTTATGTAACCATCTCAGTGACATACTTAGGGCATGTGGCTACTTGTATGAAAGTGGAGACATCACTGCCAGCATCTGTGGAACTTTGATATTACTTGTTATGACACCTATATGAACTGTCTGCTAAGTTTCTACATTATTATGTTATTTTAAAATGTATGTATATGTTAGGTTTGTTTGCAAATATATATTTTATAACTGATATATATTTGTCATGAATTGTAACACATTATATTCACTCTTTGCAGTTTTCCTTTTTAAATATTATTTATTCAATCTTGCCATTGTGTCTAAGACATTTCCTGTTGCATTAATTTTATTTTGTTGTTGGTATTACTTTTAAAGTGGCATTCTCTGTAGTGTTGATTTTTCTTTCAATTCTTTAACTTTGTCATTTTGGTTTCTTTTTTTTCTATTTAAAGAAATCCTTTGCTTTGACTTGTACTCTTTTTAAAAAATTTTTGTTTGTAATAAGAATTCATGTTCTATGATATCTCTTAGAGATTGAAGAATAGTTCTTTTAATTCTTAGGTTTCCAAGGGTAAACGTTGTACATTCTTTTTTTAAGGTGGCTACAATTATTTTCTTTTTATAATTAAAAAAGAAATTTGCAAATGGCATTATTTCATTCAATAGATGATTAATATTCCATTATATATATATACACACACATATGTATGTGATACCTTCTTCATCCATTCATCTGCTCATGGATATTTAGGCTGCTTCCATGTCTTGGGTATTGTGAAAAAGTGTTGAAATGAACAGTGGAGTGTATATAAACCAAGTTGAGGCAACACTGACTCAATGGACATGGGTTTGAGCAAACTCAGGGAGATAATGAAGGACAGGGAAGCTTGGCGTGCTGCAGTTCACGGGTTCACAAAGACTCAGAGACAACTGAGTGGCTGAACAACAGCAGCAATAAACACTGTATATGCTTTTAATTTGCCTTTACTTATATTTTGTCCCCTATGTTTTCTGTTTTATTTTATGAGTTTTATTAAAATTATAAAAGCATGTAGTATAAAAAGCCAAATAATGCTATCACATAAGGAAAAAAAGCTACCTGAATCACCACCACAAATTCTTCATACTAGAGGCAATCTCCTTTAATAATTGTAAAGTGCTCTTTCTATTATATTCTTCCATATTTTTGTACAAATTTCATCTATCTGATACTTTTAACCTATTTATTTTCAATGTTTTAGATTATATATGACACACTGCATATATTGCATATGTTGTAAGCCCATATATACTCCTTTCACTTTACGTAATATATCCCTTTAACTATAACCAGTATCCCTTTCTTTTCTTGAGGCTAACTTACTCTGCAGATTGTTAAGCTATTGCTGCACCCAGGGTAAGAATGAAATACTTCAGGAAGCTTTTTTTTCTGCTTATCTGAATACTTCTATGGATCTGTTGACATTGGACAGTTCACTCCTATGCAGCAGATTAAAGTCAGTAGTATTAGGGTGAAGATATTGAACTCCCTCCATGCTGTGATTTAAGTAGGTTTTTTCCTAAAAAAAAAAAAAAATTTACATATATTTATATAGAAAGTATATTATATAAATATTATAGGCTTGTATATAATATTTAATATTATAAGTAAATATGTATACATGTATATGTGTATCTCCTTCCATACTCACCACCAAAAAATTTTTTTCCAATTACCACAGTATATTTACAACACAATTTTGTTAAATCATTATATGATATTTAATATTATTATGATTATATAAGCTTTAAAATGTACTAGAGGATGTTGCCTTTCTTGTACAGTTCTTTTTCTGCCACTTGGAGCTAAAAATCCTGGACCTTTAATTTAAGAAATAGTGTCTTGGTTCCTATGTGTTTATAATTAATTCAACCTATAACTTTCCAAAATAGCAAATAAAACAAAAAATAATACCAAGCACACCAGATTAGTCCTCCATTTGTTGTTGTTTAATCGCTAGGTCATGTCTGACTCTTTGTGACCCCATGGACTGTAGCACACTGGGCTTCCTTGTCCTTCACCATCTCCCAGAGCTTGCTCAGACTCATGTCCATCGAGGCAGTGATGCCATCCAACCATTTTGTCCTCTGTCATCACCTTCTCCTCCTGACTTCAATCTTCCCCAGTGTCAGGGTTTTTTCTTATGAGTCAGCTCTTCCCATCAGGTGGCCAAAGTATGGGAGCTTCAGCTTCAGCATAAGTCCTTCCAATGAAATTCACGACTGACTTATTTTAGTATTGACTGGTTTGATCTCCTTGCAGTCCAGGGGATTCTGAAGAGTCTTCTCCAACACCACAGTTAAAAAGCACCAATTCTTCAGTGCTCAGCTTTCATTATGGTCCAACTCTCACATCCATACAGGACTACTAGAGAAACTATAGCTTTGACTGTACAGACTTTGTTGGCTTTATGATACACTATTTGGCTTTTCATAGCTTTTCTTCCAAGGGGCAAGTGTCTTTGAATATCATGGCTGCTGTCACCATCTGCAGTGATTTTGAAGCCCAAGAAAATAAAGCCTGTGACTATTTCCATTGTTTCCCCATTATTCGCATGAAATGATGGGACTGGATGCCATGATCTTTTTTTTTTGATAGTTGAGTTTTAAGCCAGCTTTTCACTTGCCTCTTTCACCTTCATTAAGAGGATCTTTAGTTCCTCTTCACTTTCTGCTATAAGGGTGGTGTCATCTGCATATCTTTATTGATATTAGCTATTATTGAAATTTCTCCTGGCAATCTTGATTCCAGCTTGTGCTTCATCCAGCCCAGCATTTTGTATAATGTACTCTGCATATAAGTTAAATAAGCAGGGTGACAATATACAGCCTTGATGTACTCTTTCCCTATGAACCAGTCCATTGTTCCATGTCCAGTTCTAACTGTTGCTTCTTGACCAGCATACATATTTCTCAGGAGGTAGGTAAGGTGGTCTGGTATTACCATCTCTTGAAGATTTTCTGCAGTTTGTTGTGATCTGCACAAAGGCTTTAGTGTATTCAATGAAGCAGAAGTAGATTTTTTTTTTTCTGGAATTCTCTTGCTTTTTCTATGATCCAGTGGATGTTGGCAATTTGATATCTGTTTCCTCTGCTTTTTAATTTTATTTTTATTTATTTATTTATTTTGCTCGTTATTTTCTTTTTTTTTTAAATTTTATTTTATTTTTAAACTTTACATAATTGTTTTAGTTTTGCCAAATATCAAAATGAATCCACCACAGGTATACATGTGTTCCCCATCCTGAACCCTCCTCCCTCCTCCCTCCCCATACCGTCCCTCTGGGTCATCCCAGTGCACTAGCCCCAAGCATCCAGTATCGTGCATCAAGCCTGGATTGGCATCTCATTTCATACATGATATTTTACATGTTTCAATGCCATTCTCCCAAATCTTCCCACCCTCTCCCTCTCCCATAGAGTCCATAAGACTGTTCTATACATCAGTGTCTCTTTTGCTGTCTCATACACAGGGTTATTGTTACCATCTTTCTAAATTCCATATATATGCGTTATTATACTGTATTGGTGTTTTTCCTTCTGGCTTACTTCACTCTGTATAATAGGCTCCAGTTTCATCCACCTCATTAGAACTGATTCAAATGTTTTCTTTTTAATGGCTGAGTAATACTCCATTGTGTATATGTACCACAGCTTTCTTATCCATTCAACTGCTGATGGACATCTAGGTTGCTTCCATGTCCTAGCTATTATAAACAGTGCTGCTATGAACATTGGGGTACACGTGTCTCTTTCCCTTCTGGTTTCCTCAGTGTGTATGCCCAGCAGTGGGATTGCTGGATCATAAGGCAGTTCTATTTCCAGTTTTTTAAGGAATCTCCACACTGTTCTCCATAGTGGCTGTACTAGTTTGCATTCCCACCAACAGTGTAAGAGGGTTCCCTTTTCTCCACACCCTCTCCAGCATTTATTATTTGTAGACTTTTGGATCGCAGCCATTCTGACTGGTGTGAAATGGTACCTTATAGTGGTTTTGATCTGCATTTCTCTGATAATGAGTGATGTTGAGCATCTTTTCATGTGTTTGTTAGCCCTCTGTATGTCTTCTTTGGAGAAATGTCTATTTAGTTCTTTGGCCCATTTTTTGATTGGGTCATTTATTTTTCTGGAGTTGAGCTGTAGGAGTTGCTTGTATATTTTTGAGATTAGTTGTTTTGTCAGTTGCTTCATTTGCTATTATTTTCTCCCATTCTGAAGGCTGTCTTTTCACCTTGCTAATAGTTTCATTTGATGTGCAGAAGCTTTTAAGGTTAATTAGGTCCCATTTGTTTATTTTTGCTTTTATTTCCGATATTCTGGGAGGTGGGTCATAGAGGATCCTGCTGTGATGTATGTCAGAGAGTGTTTTGCCTATGTTCTCCTCTAGGAGTTTTATAGTTTCTGGTCTTACATTTAGATCTTTAATCCATTTTGAGTTTATTTTTGTGTATGGTGTTAGAAAGTGTTCTAGTTTCATTCTTTTACAAGTGGTTGACCAGATTTCCCAGCACCACTTGTTAAAGAGATTGTCTTTAATCCATTGTATATTCTTGCCTCCTTTGTCAAAGATAAGGTGTCCATATGTGCGTGGATTTATCTCTGGGCTTTCTATTTTGTTCCATTGATCTATATTTCTGTCTTTGTGCCAGTACCATCCTGTCTTGATAACTGTGGCTTTGTAGTAGAGCCTGAAGTCAGGTAGGTTGATTCCTCCAGTTCCATTCTTCTTTCTCAAGATTGCTTTGGCTATTCGAGGTTTTTTGTATTTCCATACAAATTGTGAAATTATTTTTTCTAGCTCTGTGAAGAATACTGTTGGTAGCTTGATAGGGATTGCATTGAATCTATAAATTGCTTTGGGTAGTATACTCATTTTCACTATATTGATTCTTCCAATCCATGAACATGGTATATTTCTCCATCTATTAGTGTCCTCTTTGATTTCTTTGAAAAGTGTTTTATAGTTTTCTATATATAGGTCTTTAGTTTCTTTAGGTAGATATATTCCTAAGTATTTTATTCTTTCTGTTGCAATGGTGAATGGAATTGTTTCCTTAATTTCTCTTTCTGTTTTCTCATTATTAGTGTATAGGAATGCAAGGGATTTCTGTGTGTTGACTTTATATCCTGCAACTTTACTATATTCATTGATTAGTTCTAGTAATTTTCTAGTGGAGTCTTTAGGGTTTTCTATGTAGAGGATCATGTCATCTGCAAACAGTGAGAGTTTTACTTCTTCATTTCCAATTTGGATTCCTTTTATTTCTTTTTCTGCTCTGATTGCTGTGGCCAAAACTTCCAAAACTATGTTGAATAGTAATGGTGAAAGTGGGCACCCTTGTCTTGTTCCTGACTTTAGAGGAAATGCTTTCAATTTTTCACCATTGAGGATAATGTTTACTGTGGGTTTGTCATATATAGCTTTTATTATGTTGAGGTATGTTCCTTCTATTCCTGCTTTCTGGAGAGTTTTTGTCATAAATGGGTGTTGAATTTTGTCAAAGGCTTTCTCTGCATCTATTGAGATAATCATATGGTTTTTATTTTTCAATTTGTTAATGTGGTGTATTACATTGATTGATTTGCAGATATTGAAGAATCCTTGCATCCCTGGGATAAAGCCCACTTGGTCATAGTGTATGATCTTTTTAATGTGTTGTTGGATTCTGATTGCTAGAATTTTGTTAAGGATTTTTGCATCTATGTTCATCAGTGATATTGGCCTGTAGTTTTCTTTTTTTGTGGGATCTTTGTCAGGTTTTGGTATTAGGGTGATGGTGGCCTCATAGAATGAGTTTGGAAGTTTACCTTCCTCTGCAATTTTCTGGAAGACTTTGAGCAGGATAGGTGTTAGCTCTTCTCTAAATTTTTGGTAGAATTCAGCTGTGAAGCCGTCTGGACCGGGGCTTTTGTTTGCTGGAAGATTTTTGATTACAGTTTCAATTTCCGTGCTTGTGATGGGTCTGTTAAGATTTTCTATTTCTTCTTGGTCGAGTTTTGGAAAGTTGTACTTTTCTAAGATTTGTCCATTTCTTCCACGTTGTCCATTTTATTGGCATATAATTGTTGATAGTAGTCTCTTATGATCCTTTGTATTTCTCTGTTGTCTGTTGTGATCTCTCCATTTTCATTTCTAATTTTATTGATTTGATTTTTCTCCCTTTGTTTCTTGATGAGTCTGGCTAATGGTTTGTCAATTTTATTTATCCTTTCAAAGAACCAGCTTTTGGTTTTGTTGATTTTTGCTATGGTCTCTTTTGTTTCTTTTGCATTTATTTCTGCTCTAATTTTTAAGATTTCTTTCCTTCTACTAACCCTGGGGTTCTTCATTTCTTCCTTTTCTAGTTGCTTTAGGTGTAGAGTTAGGTTATTTATTTGACTTTTTTCTTTTTTCTTGAGGTGTGCCTGTATTGCTATGAACTTTCCCTTTAGGACTGCTTTTACCGTGTCCCACAGGTTTTGGGTTGTTGTGTTTTCATTTTCATTCGTTTCTATGCAAATTTTGATTTCTTTCTTGATTTCTTCTGTGATTTGTTGGTTATTCAGCAGCGTGTTGTTCAGCCTCCATATGTTGGAATTTTTAATAGTTTTTCTCCTGTAATTGAGATCTAATCTTACTGCATTGTGGTCAGAAAAGATGCTTGGAATGATTTCTATTTTTTTGAATTTACCAAGGCTAGCTTTATGGCCCAGGATGTGATCTATCCTGGAGAAGGTTCCATGTGCGCTTGAGAAAAAGGTGAAATTCATTGTTTTGGGATGAAAGGTCCTATAGATATCAATTAGGTCTAACTGGTCTATTGTATCATTTAAAGTTTGTGTTTCCTTGTTAATTTTCTGTTTAGTTGATCTATCCATAGGTGTGAGTGGGGTATTAAATTCTCTCACTATTATTGTGTTATTGTTAATTTCTCCTTTCATACTTGTTAGCATTTGTCTTACATACTGCGGTGCTCCCGTGTTGGGTGCATATATATTTATAATTGTTATATCTTCTTCTTGGATTGATCCTTTGATCATTATGTAGTGACTATCTTTGTCTCTTTTCACAGCCTTTGTTTTAAAGTCTATTTTATCTGATATGAGTATTGCTACTCCTGCTTTCTTTTGGTCCCTATTTGCATGGAAAATCTTTTTCCAGCCCTTCACTTTCAGTCTGTATGTGTCCCCTGTTTTGAGGTGGGTCTCTTGTAGACAACATATGTAGGGGTCTTGTTTTTGTATCCATTCAGCCAGTCTTTGTCTTTTGGTTGGGGCATTCAACTCATTTACGTTTAAGGTAATTACTGATAAGTATGATCCCGTTGTCATTTACTTTATTGTTTTGGGTTCAAATTTATACACTGTTTTTGTGTTTCATGTCTAGAGAATATCCTTTAGTATTTGTTGGAGAGCTGGTTTGGTGGTGCAGAATTCTCTCAGCTTTTGCTTGTCTGAAAAGCTTTTGATTTCTCCTTCATACTTGAATGAGATCCTTGCTGGGTACAATAATCTGGGCTGTAGGTTATTTTCTTTCATCATTTTAAGTATGTCTTGCCATTCCCTCCTGGCTTGAAGAGTTTCTATTGAAAGATCAGCTGTTATCCTTATGGGAATTCCCTTGTGTGTTATTTGTTGTTTTTCCCTTGCTGCTTTTAATATTTGTTCTTTGTGTTTGATCTTTGTTAATTTGATTAATATGTGTCTTGGGGTGTTTCGCCTTGGGTTTATCCTGTTTGGGACTCTCTGGGTTTCTTGGACTTGGGTGATTATTTCCTTCCCCATTTTAGGGAAGTTTTCAACTATTATCTCCTCAAGTATTTTCTCATGGTCTTTCTTTTTGTCTTCTTCTTCTGGAACCCCTATGATTCAAATGTTGTAGTGTTTAATATTGTCCTGGAGGTCTGAGATTGTCCTCATTTCTTTTAATTCGTTTTTCTTTTATCCTCTCTGATTCATTTATTTCTACCATTCTATCTTCTAATTCACTAATCCTATCTTCTGCCTCTGTTATTCTACTATTTGTTGCCTCCAGAGTGTTTTTAATTTCATTTATTGCATTATTCATTATATATTGACTCTTTTTTATTTCTTCTAGGTCCTTGTTAAACCTTTCTTGCGTCTTCTCAATCCTTGTCTCCATGCTATGTATCTGTGATTCCATTTTAATTTCAAGATTTTGGATCAATTTCACTATCATTATTCGGAATTCTTTATCAGGTAGATTCCCTATCTCTTCCTCTTTTGTTTGGTTTGGTGGGCATTTATCCTGTTCCTTTATCTGCTGGGTATTCCTCTGTCTCTTCATCTTGTTTAAATTGCTGAGTTTGGGGTGTCCTTTCTGTATTCTGGCAGTTTGTGGAGTTCTCTTTATTGTGGCGTTTCCTCGCTGTGTGTGGGTTTGTACAGGTGGCTTGTCAAGGTTTCCTGGTTAGGGAAGCTTGTGTCGGTGTTCTGGTGGGTGGAGCTGTATTTCTTCTCTCTGGAGTGCAATGAAATGTCCAGTAATGAGTTATGAGATGTCTGTGGGTTTGGGGTGACTTTGGGCAGTCTGTATCTTGAAGCTCAGGGCTGTGTTCCTTTGTTGCTGGAGAATTTGCTTGGTATGTCTTGCCCTGGAACTTGTTGGCCCTTGTGTAGTGCTTGGTTTCAGTGTCGGTATGGAGGCGTTTGATGAGCTCCTGTCAATTAATGTTCCTTGGAGTCAGGAGTTCCCTGGAGTCAGGGTTTGGACTTAAGCCTCCTGCTTCCAGTTATCAGTCTTCTTTTCACAGTAGTTTCAAAACTTCTCCTTCTATACAGCACCATTGATAAAACATCTACGTTAAAGATGAAAAGTTTCTCTACTGTGAGGGTCACTCAGAGAGGTTCACAGTGTTACATGGAGAAGAGAAGAGGGAGGAGGGAGTTAGAAGTGACCCAAGTGAGATGAGGTGGAATCAATAGTGGAGAGAGTGGGCTAGCCAGTAGTCACTTCCTTATGTGCACTCCACAACTGGACCACTCAGAGATGTTCACGGAGTTATACAGAGAAGAGAAGAAGGAGGAAGGAGACAGAGGTGGCCAGAAGGATAAAAGGGGGGAATGAAAAGGAGGGAGACAGATCCAGCCAGTAATCAGTTCCCTAAGTGTTCTCCACTGTCTGGAACACACAGAAATTCACAGAGTTGGGTAGAGTAGAGAGGGGTTAGGGAGGAGACACAGGCGACCTGGTGGAGAAAAAGGAGAGTCCAAAGGGAGAGAGAGCAGTCAAGCCAGTAATCTCACTCCCTAGTGAAAAATGGGTCCTGAAGATTGGGTTCTTAAAGGTACAAAATTGGTAACAAATACATAAAAGCAAAAATTAAAAATCTAGAGTAGAGTTTGGAATTTCAAAAATACGATGTTAAAGAAAAGAAGAAGGAAAAGAAAGAGAGAAAAAACGAACGAAGAAAAACAAACAAGGTCACGAAAATTATAAAGAAATTACAGGTACAAAATTGATAACTAATACCAAAAAGCAAAAATTAAAAATCTAGAGTAGAGTTTGGAATTTCAAAAATACAATGTTAAAAAAAAGGAAGAAGAAAAATAAAGAGAGAAAACAAACAAACAAACAAAAACAAACAATGTCGCAAAAATTATAAAGAAAATACAGGTACAAAGTTGATATCAAATACCAAAAAGCAGAAATTAAAAATCTAGAGTAGAGTTTGGAATTTCAGATATACAATGTTATATAAAAGAAGAAGAGAAAGAAACAGAGAAAGAAAAAAAAAGTCACAGAAATTATAAAAAAAACTATAGGTACAAAATTGATAACATATACCAAAAAGCTAAAATTAAAAATCTAGAGTAGAGTTTGGAATTTCAAAAATACAATGTTAAAGAAAAGAAGAGAGAAAAAAAAAAAAAGGTCAAAAAATTATAAAATATATATATATATGAAGTTTGCTGAAGAAGAAAAAAATAGGGTCTTTTTTTTTTTTTGCAAAGTAATAGGCTATAAAAGTGAAAATTAAAGGAACAATAGAGGACTTAAAAAATTTTTTTTAATTAAAAAAAAAGAAAGAAAGAATGATCATAAAAATAGTAAAAATATATCTAGGACTTTCTCTGGTTTTGTTGTGAGTATTGTGGGTTCAGTTCATTTTTGACTAGCTCCTTGGTCCGACTTATATTTCTCAAGATCTATAGGCCCCTTCCTATGTAGTCCGTAGTAACCACAGGGTTTTAATCTCCGAGGCGTTTCCCTCTGTTATAGCTTCTTCTGTTTGCTGGTCTCTTCAGTGTCTGGTTTCTGCCCTGACATAAAGGGCACGGTGGAGGACACTTTTTTTTTTTTTTTTTTAGGCTTGCTTGTTCAGTCGCGCTGAGGGGAGGGAGGGAGGGATGCTGCAAACAAGTAACACTGGCGTGTGCTCGCAGTGCCTCAGCCACACTGGGTCTGCCCCCGCTCACGGTGCGTGTAGCCTCTCTGCCCACGCTGCTCAGGCTCTAGGTTGCTCCGCCAGGAACCATCCGTGGCCGGCCCTGGGCTGCCTGTACTTCCCAGGTCCAAGCCGCTCAGGTTCAGGCACTCGGGTAGTCCTCAGAGGTGCAGACTCAGTTGGGCCTGCGTTCTGTGCTCTTCCCAGGTCCGAGCAGCTCAGGTGATGAGGTGTTTGGCGATCGCCAATGCTGCGACTTATCACCTCCCCGCCACTCGGTTATCTGGGTGTAAAACCGGTGCACCTTCTTAGGCAGATGTTGACCGTCCAGACCCCCAAGAAGTTTTAGTTAGCAAAGAAGCCTGCTTACAGTTTTATAGATAATGTCTCTCTGGGGCTGCAGTTGCCCCCTTCCGGCTCTGGCTGCCTGTCACCGGAGGGGGATGGTCTGCAGCCGGCTATCTCTGTTCAGTCCTTTGTTCTGTGCGTGGGCCTGGCGGTGTCTTAGGTTGGGGATGGCTTTTTGCGTGGTAGATATCCCACAGTCTGGTTTGCTAGCCCAAATTATTTCGCTCAGATAGTGCTCAGGGTATTCAGGCCAGATTCTTACTCTAAGCGATGCAGCCCGCGCCGCACCTCCCTGCCCAGCCCCCGCTTGCCAATGGCGTATGCAGGCGTCTGTGCTGATTCTCTGCTGGGGGAGTTACCATAGGGCTTGCAATCTGCGAGTTTTAATTGTTTATTTATTTTTCCTCCCTGTTAAGTTGCCCTCTGTGCTTCCAAAGCTTGGCACAGATTCGGCAGTGAGAAGGTTTCCTGGTGTTTGGAAACTTCTCTCTTTTTAAGACTCCCTTCCTGGGGCGGAACTCTGTCCCTCCCTCTTTTGTCTCTTTTTTTGTCTTTTATATTTTTTCCTACCTCCTTTCGAAGAGTTGGGTTGCTTTTCTGGGTGCCTGATGTCCTCTACCGGCATTCAGAAGTTGTTTTGTGGAATTTACTCAACGTTTAAATGCTCTTTTGATGAATTTGTGGGGGAGAAAGTGTTCTCCCCATCCTACTTCTCCGCCATCTTGGCTCCTCCCCCCTCTGCTTTTTTAAAATCCTACTTGAATATCTGGAAGTTCTTGGTCACATACTGTTGAAGCCTAGCTTGAAAGATTTTGAGTAGGACCTTGCTAGCATGTGAAATGAGTGTAATACTGCGGTAGTTTGAGCATTCTTCAGCATGGCTCTTCTTCGTGATTGGAATGAAAACTGACCTTTTCCAGTCCTGCGGCCACTACTGAGTTTTCCAAATTTGCTTTGGAATGCAGCACTTTAACAGCATCATCTTTTAGGATTTGAAATAATTCAGCTGGGATTCTATCACCTCCACTAGCTTTGTTCATAGTGATGCCTCCTAAGGCCCACTTTACTTCGCACTTCAAGATGTCTGTCTCTAGGTGAGTCATCACACCATCGTGGTTATCTGGGTCATTAAGATCTCTTTTGTGTAGTTTTTCTGTTTATTCCTGCCACCTCTTCTTAATATCTTCTGCTTCTCTTAGGTCCATACCATTTCTGTCCTTTACTCTGTCCATCTTTGCATGAAATGTTCCCTTGGTATCTCTAATTTTCTTTTTTTTTTAATTTTATTTTTTAACTTTACAATATTGTATTGGTTTTGCCATATATTAACATGAATTTGCCACAGGTATACACGTGTTCCCCATCCTGAACCCTCCTCCCTCCTGGTACCATCCCTCTGGGTCGTCCCAGTGCACCAGCCCCAAGCATCCAGTATCGTGCATCGAACCTGGACTGGTGACTCGTTTCATATATGATATTATACATGTTTCAATTCCATTCTCCCAAATCATCCCACCCTCTCCCTCTCCCACTGAGTCCAAAAGACTGTTCTATACATCAGTGTCTCTTTTGCTGTCTCATATACAGGGTTATTGTTACCATCTTTCTAAATTCCATATATATGTGTTAGTATACTGTATTGGTGTTTTTCTTTCTGGCTTACTTCACTCTGTATAATAGGCTCCAGTTTCATCCACCTCATTAGAACTGATTCAAATGTATTCTTTTTAAATGGCTGAGTAATACTCCATTGTGTATATGTACCACTGCTTTCTTATCCATTCATCTGCTGATGGACATCTAGGTTGCTTCCATGTCCTGGCTATTATAAACAGTGCTGCAATGAACATTGGGGTACACATGTCTCTTTCAATTCTGGTTTCCTTCTAATTTTCTTGAAGAGAGCTCTAGTCTTTCCCATTCCATTGTTTTCCTCTATTTGTTTGCATTGTTCACTTAGGAAGGTTTTCTTATCTCTCCTTGGTATTCTCGGGAACTTTGCATTCAGATGTGTATATTGTTCCTTTTTTCCTTTGCCTTCAATTAGATGAGAGGAAGAAAGACATACTATACAGTAATGGGTAATGCAGCCATGAAATTAAAAGACGCTTACTCCTTGGAAGGAAAGTTATGACCAATCTAGATGGCATATTCAAAAGCAGAGACATTACTTTGCTAACAAAGGTCCATCTAGTCAAGGCTATGGTCATGTATGGATGTGAGAGTTGGACTGTGAAGAAGGCTGAGCACTGAAGAATTGATGCTTTTGAACTGTGGTGTTGGAGAAGACTCTTGAGAGTCCCTTGGACTGCAAGGAGATCCAATCAGTCCATTCTGAAGGAGATCAGCCCTGGGATTTCTTTGGAGGGAATGATGCTGTAGCTGAAACTCCAGTACTTTGGCCACCTCATGTGAAGAGTTGACTCATTGGAAAAGACTCTGATGCTGGGAGGGATTGGGGGCAGGAGAAGAAGGGGACGACAGAGGATGAGATGGCTGGATGGCATCACTGACTCGATGGACGTGAGTCTGGGTGAACTCTGGGAGTTGGTGATGGACAGGGAGGCCTGGTGTGCTGCGATTCACGAGGTTGCGAAGAGTCGGACACAACTGAGTGACTGAACTGAACTGAACTGAATTCTTTGAAATCAAAGTTGTAAAACAGAAAACTAACACATTATTCATTTTATATTAAACATAGCTCACTTTATGCCTATCTAAGGACAGGCATAGTATCCTTATAAATTTTATGCATCCCTAGCTTCCCTTTTTATTAATTTTTTTTATGTTTCTAGTCTACAGAGTTTATCTGCAAGTTTTTCAAACTGTCATATATCTCCAAACATTTTTCCAGTGTAGTTATTGAAAAAAATCCACGTATATGTGAACCTACACAGTCTAATCCAATGTTGTTCAAGTGCCAACGTATGTTAAACTGTGGGGCCTTCAGTTCCTATGCAGGAAAGAATTCACTGCGATTGTTTGAAAGGCCTATATCCAGGTGAGGTAAAATGAGGTGCTTTGCTTCAAGTAAAAAAGATGATTTTGTCTCCTTGTGTCTTATTTTTAAAAGTCTTGTTTTATGTGGTGAGTCAGAGAATGTTGTACCTATTAAAACTTTTATTTTTATCAGGTCATTAGGTAAAACAAAGCCTCAAGCAGCAAAGATTCTATTTTCATGCAAATTTTCTTCTAATAAAAGGTGAGCAAGAAGAAACTAAAGAAAATAACTGTAATGAGTCACCTCCGAATTTAATACCATTTAAACAATTCTCATCATGGTTAACAAGAGAGTCTGAAATGCAGTACTTGGGTGATATCTCAAAAATGACAGAATGATCTCTGTTCTTTTCCAAGGCAAACCATTCAATATCACAGTAATCCAAGTCTATGCCCCAACCATTAACGCTGTAGAAGCTGAAGTTGAACGGTTCTATGAAGACCTACAAGACCTTTTAGAACTAACACTCAAAAGATCTCCTTTTCATCATAGGGGACTGGAATGCAAAAGTAGGAAGTCAAGCGATACCTGGAGTAACACGCAAATTTGGCCTTGGAGTACACAATGAAGCAGGTCAAAGGCTAACAGAGTTGTGCCAAGAGAACACCCTGGTCATAGCAAACATCCTCTTCCAACAACACAAGAGACGACTCTACACATGGACATCACCAGATGGTCAATACTGAAATCACACAGATTATATTCTTTGCAGCCAAAGATAGAGAAGCTCTATATAGTCAGCAAAAACAAGACCGGGGGCTGACTGTGGCACAGACCATGAAGTCTTTATTGCCAAATTCAGACTTAAATTGAAGAAAATGGGGAAAACCACTAGATCATTCAGGTATGACCTAAATCAAATCCCTTACGATTATACAGTGGAAGTGACAAATAGATTCAAGGGATTAGATCTGATGAACAGAGTGCCTGAAGAAGTATGGATGGAGGTTCGTGACATTGTACAGGAGGCAGGGATCAAGACCATCCCCAAGGAAAAGAAATACAAAAAGGCAAAATGGTTGTCTGAGGAGGCCTTACAAATAGCTGTAAATAAAAGAGAAGCTAAAGGCAAAGGAGAAAAGGAAAGGTATACGCATTTGAATGCAGAGTTCTAAAGAATAGGAAGGAGAGACAAGAAAGCCTTCCTTAGTGATCAATGCAAAGAAATAGAGGAAAGCAATAGAATGGGAAAGTCTAGAGATCTTTTCAAGAAAATTACAGATACCAAGGGAACATTTCATGCAAAGATGGGCACAATAAAAGACAGAAATGGTATGAACCTAACAGAAGCAGAAAATACCAAGAAGAGGTGGCAAGTATACACAAAAGAACTATACCAAAAAAAAAAAAAAAAAAGATCTTCATGACCCAGATAATCATGATGGTGTGATCACCAATCTAAAGCCAGACATCCTGGAATGCAAAGTCAAGTGGGCCTTAGGAAGTGTCACTAAAAACATGCTAGTGGAGGTGATGGAATTCCAGTTGAACTATTTCAAATGCTGAAAGATGATGCTGTGGAAGTGGTGCACTTGATATGTCAGCAAATTTAGAAATCCCAGCAGTGGCCACAGGACTGGAAAAGGTCAGTTTGCATTCCAATCCCAAAGAAAGGCAGTGTCAAAGAATGCTCATACTACTACACAATTGCACTCATCTCAGATGCAAGTAAAGTAATGCTCAAAATTCTCCTAGCCAAGCTTCAACAACACATGAACCATGAACTTCCAGATGTTCAAGCTGGTTTTAGAAAAGGCAGAGGAACCAGAGATCAAATTGCCAACATCTGTTGGATCAAAAGAGCAAGAGAGTTCCAGAAAAACATCTACTTCTGCTTTATTGACTGTGCCAAAGCCTTTGACTGTGTGGATCAGAACAAACTGTGGAAAATTTAAAAGAGATGGGACTACCAGACCACCTGATCTACCTCTTGAGAAACCTGTATGCAGGTCAGGAAGCACAGTTAGAACTGCACGTGGAACAACAGACTGGTTCCAAATTGGGAAAGGAATACTTCAAGGCTGTATAATGTCAGCCTGCTTATTTAACTTATATGCAGAGTACATCATAAGAAACGCTGGATGAAACACAAGCTGGAATCAAGATTGCTGGGGGAAATATCAGTAATCTCAGATATGCAGATGACACCACCCTTATGGCAGAAAGCGAAGAAGAACTAAAGAGCCTCTTGATGAAAGTGAAAGAGAAGAGTGAAAACATTGGCTTAAAACTCAACATTCAGAAAACTAAGATCATGGCATCTGGTCCCATCACTTCATGGCAAATAGATGGGGAAACAGTTGAAACAGTGACAGACTTAATTTTTGGGGGCTCCAAGGTCACTGCCGATTGTGATTGCAACCATGAAATTAAAAGACGCTTGCTCCTTGGAAGAAAAGTTATGACCAACCTAGACAGCATATTAAAAAGCAGAGATGTTACTTTGCCAACAAAGGTCCGTCTAGTCAAAGCTATGGTTTTTCCAGTAGTCACGTATGGATGTGAGATTTGGACTATAAAGTAAGCTGAGCACTGAAGAATTGATGCTTGAAGTGTGGTGTTGGAGAAGACTCTTGAGAGTCCCTTGGACTGCAAGGAGACCCAACCAGTCCATCCAAAGGAAATCAGTCCTGAATATTCATTGGAAGAACTGATGCTGAAGCTGTAACTCCAATACTCTGGCCACCTGATGCGAAGAGCTGTCTCATTTGAAAAGACTCTGATGATGGAAAAGATTGAAGTCAGGAGGAAAAGGGGATGACAGACGATGAGATGTTTGGATACCATCATCGAGTCAATGGACATGAGTTTGAGTAAACTCTGGGAGTTGGTGATGGACAGGGAAGCCTGGTGTGCAGCAGTCCATGCGGTTGCAAACAGTCAGACACAACTGAGCAACTGAACTGAACTGAATTGATATGAAATAATTCTCTTCAACTCTGAAATCTTTTACATTTGATCTTCAATTTTCTGAAATACGTGTGATTGCTCTTTCAGTTACTCTCTCTTTTTGGCTCTTGACACAAAGAAAGACTATCAAAATTGCAAAAAATGTTGATTTTTAATTAGTATATTGGCAATTAGTTTACTAATTTATATCTCATTTCTTACCTTCACTGGGTTTAAGTTCTGTGTGTCTTCAAATTAATATCCTTTCTAAGTAAAAAAAGTGCATTGTTTCCTATTCCCTTATAATATCATCTCACATAATTATGTTAGTATAGTGGAATAATTTTCATTATAATTGAAAAGAAATTTTAATCCTGCCACAGAAGGAGAACTCAAAGTTTAATTGTGAAGTTTGCTGAATAAACTATTGCCAAAGACTGATTTATGTATTCTATCAGTAGAAATTGATATTTTCTTATGATCTTATTTGTCAGAGTAGTAGAACATCTTAATGGTTAGCTAATAAGAGGTTATAAGAAAGAGGCTACAGTAACTTATTTATTATAAGAAAAGAGGCTACAATAACTTATTTATGTTTGAAATGTAAAAATTATAGAATATAGAAAGTAAAATTATACTCCTAAAAAGAAATACCTTTTCCAGACCTGTCACCAAAGCAGCCCAATAGCAGTAGCAGTAGCAACAATGCCATTTGCTTACCAGGAAGTCTGGTGATTTCTCCAGGCCCTGGCAAGTGGTCTCTGACATACTTCTTTCCATAGAGAGTAGCTGACGCTATGTCCTTCTGCAGGAGAATAACACAGTGGACTTGAGACTATCCTCATGATGCCAGAAGCAAGTATAATTATAGGATTAGAGCAAGCAATGTTGAAATGTATAGGACCAGCTTGTGGGCAGGCTTAAAGACATGTTTTGACCATTTTAGCAACATATGATTATTGAAAATGTGAGCAATTTAAATCTCTGAAAGGCCCTGATGATTCTCGCAATTCATTTTAAATGAAATATACAAAATGGTTATTTATATCACTGGGGCATTCTCCACTTAGACTCTCCATATTCTTTCCAAATATGTACAGTGTTCAACTGCAAAGTTTCCTGCTTAAGGTTTTGTTTTTCTTTCCAGTCACATTTCCACTCATAGTTTGTTTCTTTGGATACATTTCAATATATCTTATAGAAAGGCTGCCTGGGCAACTGTCTTTCTGACTATTCCTTTCATTATGCTCTAGTACTTAAATTATATCTTATGTTTTATTAAATGTTAAATAATTACTAATTTATATATTTTATTTATTAAGTAAATATAAATTAATTAAATAAACACTTTATTAAATCTCTAAAAATTAAATAAATATTTTATTAAATATTGAATAATAAATACTATTAAATACTATTTAAATTGAGGCACAGGCATGCAATATGTACCTAAAACTTATACATGACAAATATGAACTGCAACCCATGACAATACATGAGATAAAGGACAAAATGCCCCTCAACTCCATCATTTCCATGCAGATTCCAAAACAATTCTATATGCATTATAGGATCTGACTTTGAAACACTCTGGAAAAGGGATAAGAAATGATAGTTTACTTATCCCCATATATAGCTAAGTAAAACAAAAATCAAAGAGTTAAACACTAAATCTCAGAAACTTGTATAATTCAAGAATGATTTAATTCAGGTACATTGGTGTGAAAAGTCTGCTTCCACTACACAATTCAAAATGCTAAGTGATTTTCCAACAAATACTTTTTTTTAAGTCAGTGAGAGACACGGGATTAAAAAAAAATCTGTCATTCCTAATCCCGAAGAAATCGCCATCATGGCTCCCTTAACACAAACCTGGTACCAAATTACTGAGAACTTGAGCTAATCTGTTTATCTCTGCATCTACTGGTTTATCACATGAGTGGAATCAACTACACAGATGAGACTATTTCATCCAGCTCTACAACAAATTGCATCTCTTGGGGTAGTTTGAGATCCAAATATACGAATTCAGGAAACTGAATGAACTTTAAACAGGATCAAGCTGAAGAAATCCGTGTCAATATACATAATTAAACTTCTAAAAGCTAAAGACACACACACAAAACTCTAACACATTCAGAAAAACAGGACATTTTACCTATATGGTGAAAAGTTCAAATTATAATGAATTTCTCATTAGAAACCACAGAAGCCAGGAGGAAATAACACAATATATATTAAGTGATGAAAGAAAATAATTGCTAACCCAGAATTACATACATAGCAAAAAGTATTCTTTAAGAATTAAGGAGAAATAAAGCATTCTCAAATGAAGGAAACTTAAGAAAATATGTTATCAGTAGCAGTACACTTACACACACACAGTCTAAAAGGAAGTTCTTTAAACAAAGGGAAATGATAAAAGAAGGAATCTTAGAATGTAAAGAAGAAAGAAAAAATATAGTAAGCAAAAATATGGATGACTACAATTGACTTTTTTTTCTTCTTTAATTTTCCTGTTTGGTGATTGAACAAAAAAATGAACTCTGATGTGATTCTAAATCAGAGAAAATATTTAAGGCAATTATATTGCCTTCTATAGAGCATAAAAAGATGTAAAGAAAGGAAAACTAGTAAATAGCACAAGTAGACTAATATAAGTTATCAGTATATATTAACTATAGAAACCAATATAAAATATATTCAAATAGATAGACTCATAGATAAACCAAAATAGAATTTTTAAAAATGTTCTAGTGATTCACAGAAAGTTACATATGAAAAATAGAAATAAAAGATAGAGATAACAGAAAACAAAAATGAAATGACTGGCTTAAGCCCTTAACAAAGATATAACAACACAATGCAAATGTTCTAAATATACCAATTAAATAAAAATACTGGTGGAGAGAATTAAACATGGCCTAACTATATCCACAAGAAATTTATTTCAAGTATAATTATACAGGTAGATTGAAAGTAAGAAAGATGAAACAAAATGTATCAATAGTAATCAATAATCAACAATAAATAATCTAAGAAAACAGGAGTGGCTATAATAATAATAAAACAAGTTTGAAGCAAAATAAAATTATGAGAGACAGAAATGAGCATTATGTATTGATAAAATGGTCAGTCAGTTAAGAAGACATGCTGCTGCTGCTACTGCTAAGTTGCTTCAGTCGTGTCCGACTCTGTGCGACCCCACAGACGGCAGCCCACCAGGCTCCCCCGTCCCCAGGATTCTCCAGGCAAGAACACTGGAGTGGGTTGCCATTTCCTTCTCCAATGCATGCAAATGAAAAGTGAAAGGGAAGTCGCTCAGTCGTGTCTGACCCTCAGCGACCCCATGGACTGCAGCCTCCCAGGCTCCTCCATCCATGGGATTTTCCAGGCAAGAGTACTGGAGTGGGGTGCCATTGCCTTCTCCGGACGTATGTACACCTATGGTTAACTGTGGGTTTATGACATATATAAAAATTGTAAAGCTTTTGTACTATATGTGAACTGGTCTAATATTACCTAAAGACAGACTATGATAAATTAAAGACATAAATTATTAACCCTGCTGCTGCTGCTGCTAAGTTGCTTCAGTCGTGTCCGACTCTGTGCGATTCCACAGACGGCAGCCCACCAGGCTCCGCCATCCCTGGGATTCTCCAGGCAAGAACACTGGAGGGGGTTTCCATTTCCTTCTCCAATGCATGAAAGTGAAAAGTGAAAGTCAAGTCGCTCAGTCGTGTCTGACTCTTTGCGACCCCATGGACTGCAGCCTACCAGGCGCCTCCGTCCATGGGATTTTCCAGGCAAGAGTACTGGAGTGGGGTGCCATTGCCTTCTCTGTAAGAAGATATAGTTACCCTAAATGTGCATGCACCAAACAATGAAGCTAGAGAATACGTGAAGAAAAAACTAACTGAATTAAAAGAAGCAAACAAACCCACAACTAAAGCTGGAGACTGCAACATCCTTCTCTTAATAATTGATAGAAGAAATAGAAAATCAGCAAGAATACAGGACTCAATAATATCAATACATTTAACCAACAGAATCTGATTGATATTTTAGAACACCCTAACAACAAGAGAGTATACATTCTTTTCCAAGTGTCAATAGACCATATAATAACATATATAGTCCCAGGATTATAACTGGTGCTTAAGAATAGACATCATCAAATTTAAAAGAATTTAATTTAATAATAAACATAAAAGGAAAATCATCTAACACTTGTGAACCAAGCAAAATTTCTAAATAATTCATAGGTCAAGGATGAAATGTCATGGTAAATATATTTATAAATTTAAATTTAAAAGTTTTGTATGTGTATATATATATATGAAAATACAACATAAAAAATTGTGAGATACAGCTAGAGTAATGTTTATTTTTGTCCAGTTGCTAAGACATGTCTGACTCTTTGCGATCCCATGGACTGTAGCACACCAGGCCTCCCTGTACCTCACTATCTCTAGGAGTTTGCCCAAGTTCATGTCCATTGAATTGGTGATGCCATCCTACCATTTCACCCTCTGTTACTCTCTTCTCCTTCTGCTTTCAATCTTTCCCAGCATCAGAGTCTTTTACAACGAGTTGCCTGTTTGCATCAGGTGGTCAAAGTATTGGAGCTTCAGCTTCAGCATCAGTCCTTCCAATGAGTATTCAGGGTTAATTTCCTTTAGGATTGGCTGGTTTGATAAAAGGGAAATTTATAGCACTAAATTACAAATGATACAAAAAAGAAAAGCCTGACAACAATAATCTAAGTTCTACATCAAGAACATAGAAAAAGAAATCCAAAGCAAAGAGAAGGAAGGAAAAAAGGTCATAAACGATTGAAACTGTGAAAGAAAAGTGAGAGCTTGTTCTCTGGAAATTTGAATGAAACATACAAGTATCTAGTAAGACTGACAAGAAAAAAAGGAAAATACAGATATTTAATATCAGGAATGAAATAAAGGCTATCACTACAGAGCTTGATGACATAAAAAAGATAAGGAAATAGTATAAACAACTCTGTATGCATATATTTGACAACTAAGATGAAATGAACCATTTCTTTAAAACCATAAACACAACTCATTCATTATGAAGTAAATTGAGTAACCCTATTAAAGAAATTAAATTTGTAATATAAAAATTCCCATGAAAGAAATTCCTAGACCCAGCTTTGTTTCAATGAACAATTTTACCAAACATAAACAAACAAAACACCAATTCACTACAATCTCCTCCTAAAAACTGAATTCATTTTATGAAGATCCTATCCCCTTGACTCCAAAACATAAAACAAGAAAATCAATTAGCTACATCTTTCATAAATATAGATGCAAAAATCCTTAACAAAATATGAGTAAGCACAATTATGCAATGTATATACCCTGTGACCAAATGGGATTTATAGCAGGGGTGCATGGTCACTTTAATATTTGAAAGGTAATACAATCAAATCATATTGAAAAGCTCTAGAAGAAAAACAGCACGATCTTATCAGTGCAGAAAAAGCATTTAAGAAAATTTAACACCCATTCATGATAAAAACTCTTAGAAAATTAGGAATAGAAGAGGACCTCAATTTGTATAAGACGATATACAAAGCCTTTCGCAAAGACAGTGTAAAACACTACAACCTCTTCAGTTCAGTTCAGTTCAGTCGCCCAGTCGTGTCCGACTCTTTGCGACCCCATGAATCGCAGCACACCAGGCTTCCCTGTCCATCAATGCCCAGAGTTAACTCAGACTCATGTCCATCGAGTCAGTGATGCCATCCAGTCATCTCATCCTCTGTCATCTCCGTCTCCTCCTGTCCCCAATCCCTCCCATCATCAGGGTCTTTTCCAATGAGTCAACTCTTCGCATGAGGTGGCCAAAGTACTGGAGTTTCAGCTTTAGCATCATTCCTTCCAAAGAAATCCCAGGGCTGATCTTCAGAATGGACTGGTTGGATCTCCTTGCAGTCCAAGGGACTCTCAAGAGTCTTCTCCAACACCACAGTTTAAAAGCATCAATTTTTTGGCGCTCAGCTTTCTTCACAGTCCAACTCTCACATCCATACATGGCCACTGGAAAAACCATAGCCTTAACTAGACAGATCTTTATTGGCAAAGTAATGTCTCTGCTTTTGAATATGCTATCTAGGTTGGTCATAACTTTTCTTCCAAGGAGTAAGTGTCTTTAAATTTCATGGCTTCAAGTCACCATCTGCAGTGATTTTGGAGCCCCCCAAAATAAAGTCTGACAGTATTTCCACTGTTTCCCCATCTATTTCCCATGAAGTGATGGGACCAGATGCCATGATCTTAGTCTTCTGAATGTTGAGCTTTAAGCCAACTTTTTCACTCTCCACTTTCACTTTCATCAAGAGGCTTTTTAGTTCTGCTTCACTTTCTGCCATAAGGGTGGTGTCATCTAAGTGAGACAATGCATTCTCTCTAAGACTAGGAGCAAGAAAAAGATATTCACTTTCACCACTCCTATTCAACATAATGCTGGAATTTCTACCAATGCAATACAATAAAAATGAATAGATTGTATATATACAGGCATACAAGTTGTAAAGGAAGGGATAAAACTTTCCCCATGGCAGATGACATGACTGTCTACACAGAAAATAACAAGAGATCTACAAAAAAACCCCAAAACCAACCAAACAAAAAACTAACAAAAGAGCCTCCCTTTACTACAGAATTCAGAAATTTCGCTAATATAAAAATGCAAAAATAAATTATATTTCTACATACTAGTAGTTAGCATGTACTCAGTGAACTTAAAAGGAGAATCATTCCCTTTTTGACTATCTTCACTTAATTCTTATACCCTGCACTTAACGCTTTGAGTAAGTGATCTCTCACTGTTTTTCTATGTTCTCTTTTTCTATGAACATGTTTGTTCATTTGTTTTGAATTCCAGATATAAGTGAGATCCCAATGGATTTATTTTTCTCTCTAGCTTTTTTCATTTAGCATAATGCCCTTAAGGTCCACCTGTATTGTCACAAATGACAAGATTTTTTTCTTTTTATGGCTTAACTGTATTCCATTTTTACTGAATAGTGTCCTATTCCATTATATATGTCTAATAACCAGACATGAGTTTGAGTAAACTCTGGGAGTTGGTGAAGGATAGGGAGACCTGCCGTGCTGCAGTCCATGGCGTCACAAAGAGTTGGACAAAACTGAGCAACTGAACTGAACTGAATAACCAGAAGCAGAATTTTAGGTCATATGATAGTTTTGTTTTTCATTTTTTGAGAAAACTCCTTAATGTTTTCCATAGTGGATGTACCAATTGGTGTTTCCCACCAACAGTGTTCCCTTTTCTCCACATCATTACCAATAGTTTTAACTTCTTATCTTTTTGATAATATACATCCTAACGGGTGTGAAATGATACCCTATGTGGCTTCAATTTGTATTTCTTTGATGCTTAGTGATGTTGAACATCTTTTCATGTACCTATTGGGAATTTAAAGGTCATTTTTGGAAAAATGTCTTTTCCAGGTCCTTTGAAAAAATTTTAAATTGAATTGTTTATTTTTCTGCTATTGAGTTTTATGAGTTTCTTATATATTTTGGATATTAACTCCATATCAGATGCATAATTTGCAAATATTTTCTTCCATCTTATAGTTTGGTGTTTCACTTCATTGATCATTACTTTTGTTGTGCATGAACTTCTACAATGTGCTCCACCAATTCCATTTCTAGGAATATATACAAAGGAAACAAAATCACTATGTCAAAGAGGTATCTGCACCCCTATGCTCATTATAGTGTTATTTTCAATAGCCATGGCACAGAAATAACTTACAGGTTCACTGACAGATGAATGGATAAGATGGAGGCAGGGACATATTATATATGTATTAAATGTATATTATATATATAACATAATATATATACATGTATATTTCCATATGCATATGGAATATCCATTAAAAAATGAGTGATATCCCATCATTTGTGGTAACATGGATGAACCTTGAAGGTATTATGCTAAGTGAACTAAGTCAAGGGCTTCCCTGGTGGCTCAGACGGTAAAGCGTCTGCCTGCAATGAGGGAGACCCGGGTTCAATCAGATAAAGAAAGACAAATGCATGATCTCACTTATAAATAAATCAAAAAGTGAAAACAAAACCAAAAAATCTTGTAGAAAAAGGAGAAGAGATTTGTGGTTTAAAGAGATGATGGGTCAGGGATGGAGGAATTGAATAAATATGGTTAAAATAAGATGAACAAGGACTGGGATATAATGGATAATAAGGCAATGGCACCCCACTCCAGTACTCTTGCCTGGAAAATCCCATGGACGGAAGAGCTGGGTAGGCTGGAGTCCATTGGGTCACGAAGAATCGGACACGACTGAGCGACTTCCCTTTCACTTTTCATTTGCATGCATTGGAGAAGGAAATGGCAACCCATTCCAGTGTTCTTGCCTGGAGAATCCCAGGGACAGGGGAGCCTGGTTGGCTGCCGTCTATGGGGTCACACAGAGTCGGGCACGACTGAAGTGACTTAGCAGTAGCAGCAGCAGCATGGTGTTTTTAAAAGTTGCTAATAGATAAGGCCTAAAACTAGTTACACAAAGGGGGAAAAACATTTTTTTGTGAATGTATGAGGTGATGGATGTTAACTAAATTTATATTAATAATTTCACACTGCCATATGTATATCAGTCATTAAGTTGTACACCTTAAACTTGTAAGTGCTGTATGTCCATTATATTTCAATAAAAATGAAAAAGGGGAAAAATGCAATCATTTTAAAAAATGTTTAATGTTAGTCTATCTAAACATTTTAGGTTTGCATTCTGAAAACTACAAAATATTGAATGAATTTAAAGCTCTATATAAGTGGAGAGACATACTTTCTTCATGGATTAAAAGATCTAACCTATTAAAGATATCAATTCACTCAAGATTAATATCCATGTTTAATGCAATTCTTATAACCTGCCAATTGCATGTTTAATGCAATTCTTATAACCCTTGGACTGCAAGGAGATCAAACTAGTCAATCCTGAAGGAAATCAATATTCATTGTAAAGATTGATGCTGAAGCTAAAACTCCAATACTTTGGCTACCTGATGCATAGAGCTGACTCATTAGAAAAGACTCTGATGCTGGGAAAGGTTGAAGGCAGGAGGAGAAGAGGACAACAGAGGATGAGATGGTTGGATGGCATCACCGACTTGATGGACATGAGTTTGAGCAAGCTCTGGGAGTTGGTGATGGACAGGGAAGCCTGGCGTGCTGCAATCCATGGGTCATGACTGAGTGACTGAACTGAACTGATGCATCACTATCATTATCTTGTTGCATAAAGAAAGATAAATTCATCTCATTTTATTTGCTTTAGAAAAACAGTTGTATTTGGAGGTCCGTATTAGATTTCTACAGCTACTATAACAGATTCCCCAACTTTAGGAGCTTAAAACAACATAACTAGATTATATCTCTGTAGGTCTCAAGTCTCCAATACAGTTCTCACTGGGTTAAAATCAAGGTGTTAGCAGGTTGTATTCCTTTTTGAAGACTCTAGTGGAGAATCTGTTCCCTTGCTCACTTTGGTTGGTGGAATCCAGTGCCTTGCACTCATAGAACTGACATCCATGTCTTTGCTGGAGGTCATGCCATCCATGACCCTGCTGCTGGGAAAGATTGAAGGCAGGAGGAGAAGGGGACGACAGAGGATGAGATGTTTGTATGGCGTCACCGACTCAATGAACTTGAGCTTACACATCTCTGGGAGATGGTAAAGGACAGGGAAGCCAGGCGTGCTGCAGTCCATGGGGTCGCAAAGAGTTGGACACAACCGAATGACTGAACAACAACAAATAACCTGCCAAGCAAAAACATTTTGCAGATATAGATTATATTATTCTAAAAATTTATATGAAAGGCAAAACAACTATAATAGCTAACAATCTTGAAAAAGGAGAATAAAGTAGGAAGAATGAACATTATATAGCTAGTGCAATCAAGACTGTATAAAATAGGTAAAGAGATAGACACATCAGTGAAATAAAATAGAGAAGCTAGTATAATAGATGTAAGTAACTTTTTGATGTAAGTACAAAAGAAATTCAAAGGAAAAATAATAGTCTTTTCAAAAAATCATGCTGGAATAATTAAAGAATCATATGCAAAAAAATAAAGAAGAAAAGAAAGAACCCCAACCTAAGTCTCAAAACTTACATAAAAAATAATTCTAACTGGATTATGGATTTAAATGTAAAATTCAAAATTATAATTTTGAAAGGGATGCATAGATCCACACAAAACTCAGTAGGATGAAGGAAGGAGGGGAAAAGAGGAGAGTGAACAAACGGACCTCCACCCAAGGGGTGAGAGATCTGAGGCAGGGGTCAACCCCCACATCAGGGAAATTGTTGGGACAGTGGAGGAGCATTTGAAGCTGTTGGAGAGTGCAGAAGCTGACCTGTGACAGGCTGAATGGAATAAGAACCACACAGATGATCCTTGCTGTAGCCCTACATACCCTGGACAGGGACACAAGTTCTCTGGCATGCTTGGTGGCTGGGAGCTGGATCATAGAGATTGGAGAACAATCCCAGGGCAAGGTCTGCTGTTGACTGTGGGGAGACAGTATGAGGGGACATGCGGGAGGAGATCATGGTAGGAAATGCCTTTGCAGGAAAGCAGAGTGGCCATAGAGACAAGGCAATAATGCTGAGTCATGTGCGCATGATGAAGCCATCACCGTAGCCTCTCTCCCTACACACCAGATTGGGAAGTTGAACAGTAGAGAAGGACTCATAGTGAGCGGCCCTTCAAGTGCCTGAAGCACTAAGAAACAGAGAATGACTCCAGCCACAGTGCACTTTAAGTGCCTGACCCACCAGGGAGCAGATAAGGAGCAATCAAAGAGGTCCTTTGAATGCCAGCTTCAGAGTCTAGAAAGGGACTAATAGTGCCATAGCTCCTGTGGCTGAGATGGCCAGCATCCCCACACACTTGGCACTGCCTGGGTACCAAACAGCTGTGCTACCTCCACACCCAGTCCTCTTTGGGACAGAGTGACCAGAGGCTGGAAAACAACACTAGTAACACAATATCTACACATGGACATCACCAGATGGTCAATAATGAAATCAGAATATCTTTTTTGCAGCCAAAGATGGAGAAGCTCTATACAGTCAGCAAAAACAAGACCAGAAGCTGACTGTGGCTCAGATCATGAACTCCTTATTGCCAAATTCAGACTGAAATTGAAGAAAGTGGGGAAAACCACTAGACCATTCAGGTATGACCTAAATCAAATCCCTTATGATTATACAGTGGAAGTGAGAAATAGATTTAAGGGACTAGATCTGATAGAGTGCCTGATGAACTATGGATGGAGGTTCGTGACATTGTACAGGAAACAGGGATCAAGACCATCCCCAAGAAAAAGAAATGCAAAAAAGCAAAATGGCTGTCTGAGGAGGCCTTACAAATAGCTGTGAAAATAAGGGAAGCAAAAAGCAAAGGAGAAAAGGAAAGGTATACCCATTTGAATGCAGAGTTCCAAAGAATAGCAAAGAGAGATAAGAAAGCCTTTCTCAGTGATCAGTGCAAAGAAATAGAGGAAAACAATAGAATAGGAAAGACTAGAGATCGCTTCAAGAAGATTAGACATACCAAGGGAACATTTCATGCAAAGATGGGCTTAATAAAGGACAGAAATGGTATGAACCTAACAGAAGCAGAAGATATTAAGAAGAGGTGGCAAGAATACACAGAACTGTACAAAAAATATCGTCACGACCCAGATAATCACCATGGTGTGATCACTCACCTAGAGCCAGATATCCTGGAATGTGTAGTCAGGTGGGCCTTAGGAAGCATGAGTATGAACAAAGCTAGTGGAGGTGATGGAATTCCAGTTGAGCTATTTCAAATCCTGAAAGATGATGCTGTGAAACTGCTGCACTCAATATGCCAGCAAATTTAGAAAACTCAGACGTGGCCACGGGACTGGAAAAGGGCAGTTTGCATTCCAATCCCAAAGAAAGGCGATGCCAAAGAATTCTCAAACGACCACACAATTGCACTCATCTCACACACTAGTAAATTCAGTTCAGTTCAGTCACTCATTCGTGTCCGACTCTTTGCGACCTCATGAATGACAGCATGCCAGGCCTCCCTGTCTATCACGAACTCCCAGAGTTCACTCAAACTCATGTCCATCAAGTCGGTCATGCCATCCAGCCATCTCATCCTCTGTCGTCCCCTTCTCCTCCTGCCCCCAATCCCTCCCAGCATCAGTCTTTTCCAGTGAATCAACTCTTCACATGAGGTGGCCAAAGTATTGGAGTTTTAGCCACAGCATCAGTCCTTCCAATGAACACCCAGGACTGATCTCCTTTAAGATGGACTGGTTGGTACTCCTTGCAGTCCAAGGGACTCTCAAGAGTCTTCTCCAACACCACACTTCAAAAGCATCAATTCTTTGGTGCTCAGCTTTCTTCACAGTCCAATTCTCACATCCATACATGACCACTGGAAAAACCATAACCTTGACTAGACAGACCTTTGTTGGCAAAGTAATATCTCTGCTTTTCAATATACTATCTAGGTTGGTCATAACTTTCCTTCCAAGGAGTAAGCATCTTTTAATTTCATGGCTGCAGTCATCATCTGCAGTGATTTTGGAGCCCCCCAAAATAAAGTCTGACACTGTTTCCACTGTTTCCCCGTCTATTTCCCATGAAGTGATGGGACCAGATGCCATGATCTTCATTTTCTGAACGTTGAGCTTTAAGCCAACTTTTTCATTATCCTCTTTCACTTTCTTCAAGAGGCTTTTTAGTTCCTCTTCACTTTCTGCCATAAGGGTGGTGTCATCTGCATATCTGAGGTTATTGATATTTCTCCCGGCAATCTTGGTTCCAGCTTGTGCTTCTTCCAGCCCAGCATTTCTCATGATGTACTCTGCATAGAAGTTAAATAAGCAGAGTGACAATATACAGCCTTGACGTCCTCCTTTTCCTATTTGGAACCAGTCTGTTGTTCCATGTCCAGTTCTAACTGTTGCTTCCTTACCTGCATATAGGTTTCTCAAGAGGCAGGTCAGGTGGTCTGGCAGTCCTATCTTTTTCAGAATTTTCCACAGTTTCTTGTGATCCACACAGTCAAAAGCTTTGGCATAGTCAATAAAGCAGAAATAGATGCTTTTCTGGAACTCTCTTGCTTTTTCGATGATCCAGCAGATGTTGGCAGTTTGATCTCTGGTTCCTCTGCCTTTTCTAAAACCAGCTTGAACATCTGGAAGTTCACGGTTCATGTGTTACTGAAGCCTGGCTTGGAGAATTTTGAGCATTACTTTACTAGCATGTGAGATGAGTGCAATTGTGCGGTGGTTTGAAAATTCTTTGGCATTGCCTTTCTTTGGGATTGGAATGAAAACTAACCTTTTCCAATTCTGTGGCCACTGCTGAATTTTCCAAATATGCTGGCATATTGAGTGCAGCACTTTAACAGCATCATCTTTCAGGATTGAAATAACTCAATTGGAATCCCATCACCTCCACTAGCTTTGTTCATACTCATGCTTCCTAAGGCCTACTTGACTTCACATCCCAGGATGTCTGGCTCTAGGTGAGTGATCACACCATCGTGATTACCTGGGTCATGAAGATCTTTTTTGCACAGTTCTTCTGTGTATTCTTGCCACCTCTTCTTAATATCTTCTGCTTCTGTTAGGTCCATACCATTTCTGTCCTTTATCGAGCCCATCTTTGCATGAAATGTTCCTTTGGTATCTCTAATTTTCTTGAAGTGACCTCTAGTCTTTCCCATTCTATTGTTTTCCTCTATTTCTTTGCATGGACTGCTGAGGAAGGCTTTCTTATCTCTCCTTGCTGTTCTTTGGAACTCTCCATTCAAATGGATATTTTTCCTTTTCTCCTTTGCTTTTGGCTTCTCTTCTCTTCACAGCTATTTGTTAGGGCTCCTCAGACAGCTAATTTGCTTTTTTTTTTTCTTTTCCATAGGGATGGTCTTGATCCCTGTCTCCTGTACAATGTCACGAACCTCCATCCATAGTTCATCAGGCACTCCATCAGCTCTTGTCCCTTAAATCTATTTCTCACTTCCACTGTATAATCATAAGGGACTTGATTTAGGTCATACCTGAATGGTCTAGTGGTTTTCCCCACTTTCTTCAATTTAAGTCTGAATTTGGCAATGAGGAGTTCATGATCTGAGCCACAGTCAGCTCCCGGTCTTGTTTTTGCTGACTGTATAGAGCTTCTCCATCTTTGGCTGCAAAGAACATAATCAATCTGATTTCGGTGTTGACCATCTGGTGATGTCCATGTGTAGAGTCTTCTTTTGTGTCGTTGGAAGAGGGTCTTTGCTATGACCAGTGCATTCTCTTGGCAAAACTCTATTAGCCTTTGCCCTGCGTCATTCCATACTCCAAGGCCAAATTTGCCTGTTACTCCAGGTGTTTCTTGACTTCCTACTTTTGCATTCCAGTCCCCTATAATGAAAAGGACATCTTTTTTAGGTATTAGTTCTAAAAGGTCTTGTAGGTCTTCATAGAACCGTTCAACTTCAGCTTCTTCAGCGTTACTGGTTGGGGCACAGGCTTGGATTACTGTGATATTGAGTGGTTTGCCTTGGAAACGAACAGAGATCATTTTGTCGTTTTTGAGATTGCATGCAAGTACTGCATTTTGGACTCTTTTGTTGACCATGATGGCTACTCCATTTCTTCTAAGGGATTCCTGCCCAAAGTAGTAGATATAATGGTCTTTTGAGTTAAATTCACCCATTCCAGTCCATCTTAGTTTGCTGATTTCTAGAATGTCGACATTCACTCTTGCCATCTCCTGTTTGACCACTTCCAATTTGCCTTGATTCATGGGCCTGACATTCCAGGTTCCTATGCATATTGCTCTTTACAGCATTGGACCTTGCTTCTATCACCAGTTACATCCAAAACTGGGTGTTGTTTTTGCTTTGACTCCATCCCTTCATTCTTTCTGGAGTAATTTCTCCACTAATCTCCAGTAGCATATTGGGCACCTACCGACTCAGGGAGTTCCTCTTTCAGTATCCTATCATTTTGCCTTTTCATACTGTTCATGGGGTTCTCAAGGCAAAAATACTGAAGTGGTTTGCCATTCCCTTCTCCAGTGGACCACATTCTGTCAGACCTCTCCACCATGACCCTCCTGTCTGAGTGGCCCCACATGGCATGGCTTAGTTTCATTGAGTTAGACAAAGCTGTGGTTGGTGTGATCAGATTGGCTAGTTTTCTGTGATTATGGTTTCAGTGTGTCTGCCCTCTGATGCCCTCTCGCAACACGTATCATATTACTTGGGTTTCTCTTACCTTGGAGGTGAGGTATCTCTTCACAGCTGCTCCAGCAAAGCACAGCTGCTGCTCCTTACCTTGGACGAGGGGTATCTCCTCAGGGCCACCCTTCCTGACCTTGTACGTGGAGTAGCTCCTCTCGGCCCTCCTGCACCCGCGCAGCCGCCGCTCCTTGGATGTGGCATTGCTCCTCCTGGCTGCCTCCCCTGATCTCAGGCGTGTGGTAGCTCCTCTTGGCCGCCGCCCCTACACACACACTAGTAAAGTAATGTTCAAAATTCTCCAAGCCAGGCTTCAACAGTACATGAACTGTGAACTTGCAGATATTCAAGCTGGTTTTAGAAAAGGCAGAGGAACCAGAGATCAAATTGCCAACATCAGCGGGATCATGGAAAAAGCAAGAGAGTTCCAGAAAAGCATCTATTTCTGCTTTATTGACGATGCCAAAGCCTTTGACTGTGTGGATCACAAGAAACTGTGGAAAATTCTGAAAGAGATAGGACTACCAGACCACCTGACCTGCCTCTTGAGAAACCTATATGCAGGTAAGGAAGCAACAGTAGAACTGGACATGGAACAACATTCTGGTTCCCAATAGGGAATGGAGTACATCAAGGCTGTATATTGTCACCATACTTATTTAACTTCTATGCAGAGTACATCATGAGAAACGCTGGGCTGGATGGAGCACAAGCTGGAATCAAGATTTCTGGGAGAAATATCAATAACCTCAGATATGCAGATGACACCACCCTTACGGCGCAAAGTGAAGAAGAACTAAAAAGCCTCTTGATGAAAGTGAAAGAGGAGAGTGAAAAAGTTGGCTAAAGCTCAAAATTCAGAAAACTAAGACCATGGCATCCGGTTCCATCACCTCATGGGAAATAGATGGAGAAACAGTGGAAACAGTGACAGACTTAATTTTGGGGGGCTCCAAAATCACTGCAGATGGTGACTGCATTCATGAAATTAAAAGATGCTTGCTCCTTGGAAGAATAGTTATGACCAACCTTGACAGCATATTAAAAAACAGAGACATTACTTTGCCAACAAAGGTCCATCTAGTCAAAGCTATGGTTTTTCCAGTAGTCATTATGGATGTGAGATTTGGACTAGAAAACTGAGCGCTGAAGAATTGATGCTTTTGAAGTGTGGTGTTGGAGAAGACTCTTGAGAGTCCCTTGGACTGCAAGGAGGTCCAACCAGTTCATCCTAAAGAAAATCTGTCCTGAATATTCATTGGAAAAACTGATGTTGAAGCTGAAACTCCAATACTTTGGCCATCGATGTGAAGAACTGATTCATTTGAAAAGATCGTGGTGCTGGGAAAGATTGAAGGTGGGAGAAGAAGGGGACAACAGAGGATGAGATGGTTGAATGGCATCACAGACTCAGTGGACATGAGTTAGTAAACTCCAGGAGTTGGTGATGGACAGGGAGGCCTGGCATGTGCTGCAGTCCATGGAGTCACAAAGAGTTGGACAAGACTGTGACTGAACTGAACTGAACACCATATCTCCTAGGCCAATGGCTGCTGGCTCCCCTGCCTATGTGGCATTGCCAGGCTCTCTGTGATTCAAGCAGCTGTGCCACCTGCTTGCTTGATCCCCAGTGGAACAGATCTGTTAGAGGCTAGAAAATCCCTAATGGCATCATATCTCCTGCTCCCCTGGCTGCAGGATCCCCTGTGTACCTGGTTTTGCCAGGGTCATTGTGGTTCAAGGAGCTGCACCTCCTCCATACCCAGCCCTCACTGTGACAGACCCAAATCCTCCAGGGCAGCCTTGGGAACAAACTCCTGTGGATGACCCACATAGAGAGTGGAGATAAAAACCACAGTTGAATCCCAGGGGGAATGTGGCTAAGGAAGAGGATCAAAAACCTTCCTACAAGCTGTACAAGCTGCAGATTAAATCCACATGATCAAGTAGGCAGACTGTGTCTATGCAATATATAAATTGACAATGAGAGCTCCCACAAAGGAAAATTTACTGATTCTGGCAGCTGTGGACCATAGAGGCAAGAACACACAGGAGCAAGGCCAGATGAGACTCTGAGCTCATCAGGTCTACAGGCCTACAGCAGGTCCAGAGAAAAGCCCAGTATTGGAGGGCATCATTAGGGAGACAGAAGTGAACTGTGACTCACAGAGAAGGAAAGGATATTTACAACTGATATTTGAGAAAAGAATTATTATCCTTATATTTTGATTGGTTCTGGAGTTGGTTCTGGAGTTTTTTTCTTTTCTTTCCCCTTTGTTGCTGAGGTTGTTGATTTTATTATTACTATTAACTCTATTTAAGATTTTGAGAATTTATTTAATCATACTTTTTATTTCCTTTATAAACTTCTACCTCTATTTTGGCCCTTTGTAGTTCTGTGGGTTTTTTTGTTTGTTTGTTTTTGTTCAATTATTATTTTTTTTATTTTTCTTTTCCTGCTGTTATTTTAATATATATAAATTTGTTTTATATAATTCTGTTTAACTTTGTTTTTCTATGATTTTTTCTTTTCTTCTTTTTCTTTCTTTTTTCAATATGTTTGTTAGTTTTTTTTTTTTTTTCTTTGCTTTATTCCCCAGTTGACATTCTGCTTTGGTTTTATTTTCCAGTTTGCATTTAGTTAGTTTTCTTTTAATTGGTTGATATAATTTCTGGTTTCCTTTGCTTGCTGGGTCATTCTCTTTTACTTTCTTTTTTTGGACTGCTGTGATTTCATTTGTATGTGTGTATGTGTGTGTGGGGGTATGTTTCATTGTTTTTGTTATTATTTGTCTTATTTTGTCTTGACCATTTGTGTGGGATCATCTTTTGTTTCTTTTTATATTTTGTTTATTTGTGTGTTTGTTTTATTCCCCCTTTAATGCCATAACAAATGACTTATGGAATTTTGGATCTCTGACCAGAGATTGGGCCTGAGTCTTTGGAGTGGGAGCACTGAGTCCAGGACTCTAGGCTGTCAGAAAACTCCTAAATTCAGGGAGTATTAATTAGTGAGAACTCCCACAAAGGCCTCCACCTGCACAAAAGAGCCAGCATCACTCAACTTCTTGCTGCACCCAGTGAAGGATTCTTCACTCAAAAACAAGCAAGGCAAAAATACAAATCCAATCGTTAGCATACACGATTCACCCCAAAACATACTACTTTACATATCCTTGCCCATTAGAGAGAAAAATACAATACAAAAAAATCAACTTCTCCCACAGAACATGGGCACAGGTCACTCTCAACACGAAGCCTACACAAACAACCAGGCCAGCCTTATCTACCAAGGGCAGAAACAAGAAGGAAGAGGAATACAACCCTAAAACCTAGGAAAAGGAGACCTCAAACAGAGTAAGTTAGAAAAAAATGAAAAGACAGAGAAATATAATGCAAATGAAAGAACAAGGTAAGAATTCACAAGACCAAGTAAATGAAGAGGAAATAGGCAAACTTCCTAAAAAAGATTTCAGAGTAAAGATAGAAAAAAAGACGATTCAAAACCTCAAAAATATAAAGAATAAAATGCAAGAATCAAATAATACATTCATCAAAAAACTAGAAGAAATAAAGAATAAAAAGACAGGGATGAATTACACATTTACTGTAATTAAAAATACTCTAGAAGGAATCAATAACAGAATAACTGAAGTAGAAGAAGAGATAGGTGAACTGGAAGACAGAATGGTGGAAATAACTGTTGAAGAACTGAATAAAGGGAAAAGGAAAAAAATTGAGGATAGTCTCAGAGACCTCTGGGACAATGAAACTGACCAACATTCAAATTATAAGGGTCTCAGAAGAAAAAGAGGAAAAATAAAAGGTCTTAGAAGAGTTTTGAAGAGATTATAATCAAAAGCTTCCCCAACGTGGGAAAGGAAATTAACAATCAAGTCCATGAAGCACAGAGTGTCCCAATAGGATAAACCCAAGGAGAAACTCGGAGAAGGCAATGGCACCCCACTCCAGTACTCTTGCCTGGAAAATCCCATGGATGGAGGAGCTTGGTAGGCTGCAGTCCATGGGGTAGCTAAGAGTTTGACATGACTGAGCGACTTCACTTTCACTTTTCACTTTCATGCATTGGAGAAGGAAATGGCAACCCACTCCAGTGTTCTTGCCTGGCGAATCCCAGGGATGGGAGAGCCTGGTGGACTGCCGTCTATGGGGTCGCAGAGTCGGACACGACTAAAGTGACTTAGCAGCAGCAGCAGCAAGGAGAAACTTGCCAAGACACATGCTAATCAAACTAATGAAGATTAAACGCAAAGAAAAACTATTAAAGCAGCAAGGGAAAAGCAACAAGTAACATACAAGGGAAACCCCATACAATTAACAGCTGATCTTTCAGCAGAAACTCTACAGGTCAAAAGGGAATCACCAGATATATTTAAAGTACACAAAGGAAAACAAAAAATCAACAACCAAGATTACTCTACCTGGCAAGGATCTCATTCAAAATTGATGAGAAATCAAAAGTTTTACAGACAAAAGTTAAAAAAATTTAGCACCACCAAAACAGCTTTACAACAAATGGCAAAGGGACTTCTATAGGCAGGAAGCACAAGAACAGGAAAAGACATACAAAAACAAACCCAAAACAATTAAGAAAATGCCAATAGGAACATGCTGCTGCTGCTAAGTCGCTTCATATATCAATAATTACTTTAAAGGTAAATGGACTAAATGCTTCCAACAAAAGACACAGACAGACAAGCAAAACCCATATATATGCTGTCTCTGTTTACAAGAGACCCACATCAGACCTAGAGACACATACAGACTGAAAGTAAAAGGGTGGAAAAAGATACTGCATGCAAATAGAAAGCAAATAAAACTGGAGTGGTAATTCTCATATCAGACAAAATAGACCTTAAAAGAATATTATAAGTGATAAAGAAGGACAATACATAATGATAAAGGGATTAATCCAAGAAGAACATATAACAATTAAAAACATTTATGCACCCAACAAAGGAGCACCCCAATATATAAGCAAACACTAAGAGATACAGAAAAGAAAATTGACAGTTACACAATAATAGTAGGGGACATAAAAACCCCACTTACACCAATGAACAGATCATCAAAACAGAAAATTGATAAGGAATCACAAGCCTTAAATTAACTTTAAACCTGATGGACCTAGTTGATATCTTCAGGACATTCCATCCAAATACAGAAGAATATACTTTCTTCTCCAGTGCACATGGAATATTCTCCAGGATAGACCACATCTTGGGTCACAAATCAAGCTTCAGTAAATAAGAAAATTGAAATAATATCAACTATCTTTTCAGACCACAGTTTTGTGAGCCTAGATCAATTATAGGAAAAGACACTGTAAAAAAAAGACGGATACATGGAAATTATACAATCAGTTCATTCAGTTCAGTCACTCAGTTGTGTCTGACTCTTTTTTTAAAATATAAATTTATTTATTTTAATTGGAGGCTAATTACTTTACAATATTATATTGGTTTTGCCATCCCTCCCCATCCCATCTGAACAAGCGAGCCTAAAAAAGTGTCCACCACCGCCCCCTAGTGTCAGGGCAGAAATTAGACACTGAAGAGACGAGCAAACAAGAAGCTGAAACAGAGGGAACCGCCTTGGAAGTGACATGTGCAATAGATTAAAACCCTGTAGTTAGCACCGACTACATAGGAAGGGGCCTATAGATCTTGAGAAGTATAAGCTGGATCAAAGAACTATCTGAAAATGAACTGAGCCCACACTGTCCACAAGAAAACCAGAGAAAGTCCTAGATATATTTTTACTATTATCATTCTTTAAATTAAAAAAAAAAATTATTTTAAGTCCTCTATTACTCCTTTAATTTTCATTTTTATAACCTATTACTTTGCAAAAAAAAAAGACCCTATTTTTTAAAGCAAACTTCATATATATATATTTTATAATTTTTGTGACTTTGTTTTTTTCTTGAATATTGTATTTTTGAGAATCCAACCTCTACTCTAGATTTTTAATCTTTGCTTTTTGGTATTTGTTATCAATTTTGTACCTTTAAAAACCCAATCTTCAGTACTCATTTTTACTTGGGAGCGAGATTACTGGCTTGACTGCTCTCTCCCCCTTTGGATTCTCCTTTTTCTCCACCATGTCGCCTCTGTCTCCTCCCTCCCCCTTCTCTTCTCTATCCAACTCCGTGAATCTCTTTGTGTGTTCCAGACTGTGTCTGACTCTTTGCAACATCATAGACTGCAGTATGCCAGACTTCCTTGTCCATCACCAACTCCCGCAGTTTACTCAAACTCATGTACATTGAGTCGGTGATGCCATCTCATCCTCTGTCGTCCCCTTCTCCTCCTGCCTTCAATCTTTCCCAGCACCAGGCTGACTTTTCTAAATTAGCTGGCATATTGAGTGCAGCACTTTCACAGCATCATCTTTTAGGATTTGAAATAGCTCAACTGGAATTCCATTACCTCCATTAGTTTTGTTCATAGTGGTGCTTCCTAAGGCCCACTTGACTTCGCATTCCAGGATGTCTGGCTCTAGGTGAGTGATCACACCATCGTGATTATATGGGTTGTTTTTTTGATATTTTTTGTTTAGTTCTTCTGTGTATTCTTGCCACCTCTTCTTAATATCTTCCGCTTCTGTTAGGTCCATACCATTTCTCTCCTTTATCAAGCCCATCTTTGCATGAAATGTTCCCTTGTTATCTTTAATTTTCTTGAAGAGATCTCCAGTCTTTTCCATTCTATTGTTTTCTTTTATTTCTTTTCATTGATCACTGAGGAAGGTTTTCTTAGCTCTCCTTGCATTCTTTTGAATTCTGCATTCAAATGGGTATATCTATCCTTTTCTCCTTTTTTTATGCTTCTCTTCTTTTCACAGTTATTTGTTAGAAAATGATAAAGGCCAAGGATATAATGACAGAGTAGAACAGCATTTGACATAGTGAGGTCTAGGAAGGGGAGGGCAGTATTAGCTTTCAGAGTTAAATGGAGCATTCAGGAGAGGCCACATCAAGAGGGTGAGAATTGAGAAAAGCCTTGAAAGAAGTGAGTAGGGGAACGAGGCATGTTTCTAGAGAAAGAATATACCAGGCATCTAAAGCAGGCCCTAAGGAGCAGGTGCAGCTTCCAAGCTGACAAAGTCAAATCTGCTGATTTAAAAAGTTTTATCATTGTCATTATTATGCTTCACTGATCACTTTGAATGTTCAGTTCAGTCACTCAGTCGTGTCCGACTCTTTGCGACCCCATGAATCGCAGCACGCCAGGCCTCCCTGTCCATCACCAACTCCCGGAGTTCACTCAGACTCACGTCTATTGAGTCAGTGACGCCATCCAGCCATCTCATCCTCTGTTGTCCCCTTCTCCTCCTGCCCCCGATCTCTCCCAGAATTAGAGTCTTTTCCAATGAGTCAACTCTTCACATGAGGTGGCCAAAGTATTGGAGTTTCAGCTTTAGCATCATTCCTTCCAAAGAAATCCCAGGGCTGATCTCCTTTAGAATGGACTGGTTGGATCTCCTTGCAGTCCAAGGGACTCTCAAGAGTCTTCTCCAACACCACAGTTCAAAAACATCAATTCTTCGGCGCTCAGCTTTCTTTGCAGTCCAACTCTCACATCCATACATGACCACTGGAAAAATCATAGCCTTGACTAGATGAACCTTTGTTGGCAAAGTAATGTCTCTGCTTTTGAATATGCTATCTAGGTTGGTCATAACTTTCCTTCCAAGGAGTAAGCGTCTTTTCATTTCATGGCTGCAATCACCATCTACAGTGATTTTGGAGCCCCAAAAAATAAAGTCTGACACTGTTTCCACTGTTTCCCCATCTATTTCCCATGAAGTGGTGGGACCGGATGTCATGATCTTCGTTTTCTGAATGTTGAGCTTTAAGCCATCTTTTTCACTCTCCACTTTCACTTTCATGAAGAGGCTTTTGGTTCCTCTTCATTTTCTACCATAAGGGTGGTGTCATCTGCATATCTGAGGTTATTGATATTTCTCCTGGGAATCTTGATTCCAGCTTGTGCTTCTTCCAGCCTAGCATTTCTCATGATGTACTCTGCATAGAAGTTAAATAAGCAGGGTGACAATATACAGCCTTGACGTACTCCTTTTCCTATTTGGAACCAGTCTGTTGTTCCATGTCCAGTTCTAACTGTTGCTTCCAGACCTGCATATAGGTTTCTCAAGAGGCAGGTCTGGTGGTCTGGTATTCCCATCTCTTTCAGAATTTTCCAGTTTATTGTGATCCACACATTTAATGTTACTGTTTCTCATATTGGCATGGATTATTAGACACGACTCATGTGCATAGAAACAAAATTTTCCCTTTTAAATATCTAATTTGTAATTTAATATTTTATATCAGTCATGTATGGTCCTAAAATTAGAATAAATTGGGACCACAGTATGGGTTCAACTCACAGAAGTATCAGGAAACACTTAAGCAAAAGGATGATTTACAGAGATTTAAAGCCTTTCTCATCTTTCTTATCATGGGACACTTATAAAACCCACTTCTTTCCAAAAGTTGAATACATTAAATCCAGAGTAAAGGAAACAGAAAAAGAAATGTTGCTTAGACCTGGATCATGTTTTCTCTAGTGTATTTCTAAAACAATATTGGGAAGCTTTCTTTAAAACCCCCTCTTTTCAAGGAGGGTTACTCAAAGAAAAACATGTTTTCTGGCTTTTAAAAATGTAATGTATCTGCAAAGAAAGAAGCAAAAAAAAAAGCCAGTATTTTAAAATGTAGTATGATATTAAAAGATAAGAAAAACCAGAGCAGAGTCCACCTAGGGGATTTGTAGAGGAAAAAGGAAAAAGAACAAGCATTGCAACTGTTATCCTCCAAAAATATGCTGCCATAAGGACTTAAATTGTTTTAATCTTCTCTCTATATATCACGAGTTTTCTTGACCTTGTAGAGTCATTCAGTATTTGTTCATGTATCTGTGAAAACAAGGGCAATGATCCCTTTTCTTTGTGAATCCTTCAGGATAACTTAGTGACTTTAATGTCTAATACCAACTATTATTATTCCTATTGCCTTTGTTCTCAAAACTCACACCACTGACCTAATAATGAACAAAATGACAGTCATGTCCGTGGCTACTTGTAACAAAAGACTCTCAGTAGTGTTGTATTTCAGTTTAATGAAGAAAGATTACAAATGTGTAGAAAGCAGCAACTACCCAGAGACAATCTGAGGACTGAATGAAAAGAACAGTCTTGATGGTGTCCTTATAAATGTGCCACCAGGCTAACGAGAGAGAAAGCATGATTCCTAGTTAATTTTCCATATTAGTGTAATGAGAAGCAATAGACAAACTACCACAGGGTTCATTTGTCTAATGTTTCAACCAGCAGACACAGCACAGCTTCTACTAAAACAGGACAAAGGTGGAGACAAAAAAAAATATATGATTCTGAACTGCTTCTTTTGGCCTTATAAAATAACAAAGCAGGGCCAGTATGGATAGTGGTTTGAGGATGACACCAATCATGTATAGTTTATTTTTTCTACCCAAGTCTGACTTTTACAAAACATTTATTTTAATAGGCTGCTGGCTGAATTACACCTAGAACATCAAGGGTAGCCTCATATGTCCCATTACTATGAATATCTCCCTGGACAGTCAAATAAATATTTGTTTTGTTTGTGGATATGTATTCTGTTGATTTTTGAGTAGTGAGTTTTCATTGTACAAACCATATAGCAGCTATTCAACCTAAAGAACAACTTCTCTTGAATTTTGACAAGGAACAAATAAATATTAGTATGTAGTAAATATTTTGGTTATACACTAGAAAAAGTGCTGCTTCCTAGCACAAATGCCTCATATTGTAGCCATAGAACAACTGGTTAAAGAATTGTCCTTTTAGGTCTAAACATTGTAGATCCACTGGGAATACAATATTTGTTTTATTTATATGGCATAGTTTACTAAAATGCTCTGCAATCATTGACTATTTCTGACAACAGTTCCGTCGAAACAGCTCTATGTGAGGTACTATCTGCTCAGCGCCACTTTGGGAAGTAAGGTATAGATAGTATCTCTGAAAATTACCCAGAGCAATCAATAATGGAAGGAACTGGGTTGACATAAAGATTTACTGTTACTATCGGTTCAGTTCAGTCACTCAGTCATGTCTGACTCTGCGACCCCATGGACTGCAGCACACCTGTTCATCATCATCTGCCGGAATTTGCTCAGACTCATGTCCATCGAATTGGTGATGCCATCCAACCATCTCATCCTCTGTCGTCCCCTTCTCCTCCTGCCCTCAATCTTTCCCAGCATCAGGGTCTTTTCCAATCAGTCAGCTCTTCGCATCAGGTGGCCAAAGTATTGGAGTTTCAGCTTTAGCATCAGTCTTTCCAATGAATATTCAGGACCAATTTCCTTTAGGATTGACTGGTTTGATCTCCTTGCTGTCCAAGGGACTCTCAAGAGTCTTCTCCAACACCACAGTTCAAAAGCATCAATTCTTTGGCGCTCAGCTTTCTTTATAGTCCAACTCTCACATCCATACATGACTACTGGAAAAACCATAGCTTTGACTAGATGAACTTTTGTGGGTAATGTCCCTGCCTTTTATATGCTGTCTAGGTTGGTCATAGCTTTTCTTTCAAGGAGCAAGTGTCTTTTAATTTCATGGCTGCAGTTATCATTTGCAGTGATTTTGGAGCTACAAAAATAAAGTCTTTTACTGATTCCTTTATTTTAATAAATTTTATTAAATTACCAAGGTTGGTTTTTTAATAATTTCACAATATTATACGCCAAGATCTAATTTTAAAAATGTATGAGGACTTTGTGCTGAAAAATACAGAGTATTTTTTTAAATAAGGCTGTCTCGGTTTAAAAGCAGATTACAGAAATGTTAAGTCAACTTTAAGAACAGTGAATGAATGTTAAAACATTCGATTGAGACCATATGCATTTTCTGTACTGTTTGTACTTGAGGTATGTAACATTTGTATACCTGAATTTATTTTCAAGATAAACTGAAATGCACATTGCCAAGTCTTGAGATACAAGATTGAAGGTGTATTTCTTAAAAGTACAACTTTATGTTGTACTTTGAAATAAATGATGCTTTTTTTCAAAACAAAAAACAAAAAACAACGACTGGAGGTATAAAGTATGTGATGTGCCTTTGGATCAGCTGCCACGATCTGAGAGCTTAAAGGATGTTCTGGAGAGACTCTTTCCCTATTGGAATGAGAGGATTGCTCCTGAAGTATTGCATGGTAAAACCATTCTGATACCTGCTCATGGAAATAGCTGCTGGGCACTCCTGAAATATCTGGAAGGTATCTCGGATGAAGAAATTATCAACATTACTCTTCCTACTGGGGTCCCCATTCTCCTGGAACTGGATGAGAACCTGCATTCTGTTGGGCCTCACCAGTTCCTGGGCGACCAAGAGGCTATCCAAGCAGCCATTAAGAAAGTTGACGATCAAGAAAAACTGAAACAAGCTGACAAATTAAGTCTTTCCCACATGCTGGCTAGGAATAGCTGTAGAAGGAGTGGCATGAGGTGTGTTATGGGTGCTCACCTCACTTTTTTTTTTTGTCTCCCCACCTGATTTTTCCAGATCTAGGCTGTGGGGTTGAGTTTGTAGAGGTAAGTAGATAACTTAACGTTGGCCTAGTTAAAGGCCTTAGGATGCCCAAGTGCTTATGTCATAGCCTTATGCGCTAACCCCTGCCGGACTCCTTTTATTTAGTCACTAAGTTAGTCACCAGTGGGGCTTAATCAATGTCCTAAGTTTCTGAGATGGGAAAGCAACAAGTGAAGGTTAAGTTCAAGCTCGTCCTCATTCAGTAAATCAGTGTTGAGTCACTATTGACAGACCTTCACTTCAATAAGACGTTTGTATTTATAGAAAATTTCTTGGATTTTTTTTTGTTTGTTTTTTGTTAACAAAGTCTTCTTTACTTCTTCCAAGTGGAGGAATTTACATATTTTTAATTAGAACACACACACAATGAAGACTAAGTTTTTCCTGGGAAAATTGTGTCCCCCAGATGGTTTAGAGGTTTGTCTTTACCTCTACTGGCCCTTGAGAAACTTAAGTAATAATGAAGAATGGTACAGATTTTCAAATGTATATAAAAATATTCATCTATGCTATATGCTATAAAGACTTTAAAAATACAGTTTATAACTCTATGCCAGTGAATACTTGGGGACACCTGCTGTCCAACACCCCCAGTGACTTCACTCAACACTGTGCTATAGAAGGTAGGCAGGTATGAGTCTGATGCTAACAGACTGCTGCTCTCAGGGACCCACTTCCCATATTCTTCAGGAAAACCTTAGGGAACTAGCTACCACCAAATTACTAATATGAAGAAACTGTTATGTCTCTGTAACAACTTAGAAAGAAATACTAAGTCCAGACAGTTAATCAACACCCTGCTGATTGTATAAACAACCTTTATAATAAAGTAGATGCCATCTATTTGCCACGAAGTAATGGGACTGGATGCCATGATCTTCGTTTTATGAATGTTGAGTTCTAAGCCAGCTTTTTCACTCTCCTTTTTCACTTTCATCAAGAGGCTCTTTAGTTTCTCTTTGGTTACTGCCAAAAGGGTGGTATCATCTGCATATCTGAGGCTATTGATATTTCTCCCTGCAATCTTGATTCCAGCTTGCACTTCATCCAGTCTGGCATTTTGCATAATGTACTCTGCTTATATGTTAAATAAGCAGGGTGACAATTTATAGCCTTGACGTACTCCTTTCCCAATTTGGAACCAGCTTGTTGTTCCATGTCTGGTTCTAACTATTGCTTCTTGACCTGCATACAGATTTCTCAAGAGGCAGGTAAGGTAGTCTGATATTCTCATTTCTTTAAGAGTTTTCCACACAGTCAAAGGCTTTAATGTAGTCAATGAAGCAGAAGTAGATGTTTTTCTGGAGTTCTGTTGTTTTTTCTATGATCCAACAGATTCTGGTAATTTGATCTCTGGTTCCTCTGACTTTTCTAAATCCAGTTTGAACATCTGGAAGTTCTCGGGTCATGTATTATTGAAGCCTAACTTGGAGAATTTTGAGCAATTGTGTGGTAGTTTGAATATTCTTTGGCATGCCTTTCTTTGGGATTGAAATGCAAACTGATCTTTTCCAGTATGGCCTCTTCAGACAGCCATTTTGCCTTTTTCATGTCTTCTTGGGGATGGTTTTCATCACTGCCTCCTATACGATGTTATGAACCTCCATCCATACTTCTTCAGGCACTCCATCTATCAGATCTAATCCCTTGAATATATTTGTCACTTCCACTGTATAATCATAAGGGGTATGATTTAGGTAATACCTGAATGGTCCAGTGGTTTTCCCCACTTCAATATAAGTCTGAATTTGGCAATAAGGAGTCCATTACCTGAGGCACTGTCAGCTCCAAGTCTTGTTTTTGCTGACTGTATAGAGCTTCTCCATCTTTGGCTGCAAAGAATATAGTCAATCTGTTTTCAGTATTAACCATCTTGTGATGTCCATGTGTAGAGTCTTCTCTTGTGTTGTTGGAAGAGGGTGTTTGCTATGAGCAGTGTGTTCTTTTGGCAAAACTCTGTTAGCAAAACTCAAAAGCAAGCCTTTGACCTGCTTCATTGTGTACTCCAAGGCCAAACTTGCCCATTACTCCAAGTATCTCTTGACTTCCTTCTTTTGCATTCCAGTCCCCTATAATGAAAAGGACATCTTTCTTTTGTGTTAGTTCTAGAAAGTCTTGTAGGTCTTCACAGAACTGTTCAACTTCAGCTTCTTTGGCATTAGTGGCTGGGGCATAGACTTGGATTGCTGTGATATTGAATGGTTTGCTTTGGAAATGAACAGAGATCATTCTGTCATTTTTGAGATTGCACCCAAGTACTGCATTTTCGACTCTTTTTTTGACTAAGAGGGCTACTCCATTTCTCTAAGAGATTCTTTTCCACATTAGTAGACATAATGTTCATCTGAATTAAATTCACCAATTCCAGTCCGTTTTAGTTCACTGATTCATAAAATCAGTGAAGAGTTCTGACAAACTCTTCTGGAGAGTTCTGACAAAATTGGGGAGTTCTGACAAAACGTGATCCACTGGAGAAGGGAATGGCAAACCACTTCAGTATTCTTGCCTTCAGAACCCCATGAACGGTATGAAAAGGCAAAAAATATGACACTGAAAGATGAACTACCTGGGTTGGTAGGTGCCCAATATGCTCCTGGAGAAATAGCTCCAGAAAGAATGAAGAGGCTGAGCCGAAGCAAAAGCAACACCCAGTTGTGGATGTGACTGGTGATGGAAGTAATGTCCATTTCTCTAAAGAACAGTATTGCATAGGAACTGGAATGTTAGATCCATGAATCAAGGTAAATTGGAACTGGTCAAATAGGAGATGGCAAGAGTGAACATTGACATTTTAGGAATCAGTGAACTAAAATGGACCAGAATGGATGAATTTAATTCAGAAGACCATTATATCTACTGCTAAGTCACTTCAGTCGTGTCCGACTCTATGCGACCCCAAAGACGGCAGCCCACCAGGCTCCCCCATCCCTGGGATTCTCCAGGCAAGAACACTGGAGTGGGTTGCCATTTCCTTCTCCAATGTGTGAAAGTGAAAAGTGAAAGTGAAGTCGCTCAGTCGTGTCTGACTCTTCGCGACCCCATGGACTGCAGCCCACCAGGCTCCTCCGTCAATGGGATTTTCCAGGCAAGAGTACTGGAGTGGGGTGCCATTGCTTCGGGTTACATGTGCTTTAATTTGCTTCCTGGGGGTCCCAGAGGCTGCTCTCCATACTGTTACTATATCCACAGTTACATCATTGTCCAAGCTCCTCATCTGAGAAAACAGTTATTGCTTCATGTTCATTTTGTTCTTTAAAAATACTGAATTCCCAAGACTATTTTAGGTAACTCTCTTTTTGTAAGAATCATAAGAATTTAAAGATATTGATTATATATAACTAGATTACCTTTTATTGATTATCCACAATGATCATGACTAATATGCTTGGTGTAATGGAAAGAAAAGAGTATTTAGAATAAAGCCTAGCTCTGCCATTAATTACATTCCATCAAATAACTTCACTTCCTTTTGTTCACTTGAAACATTAAAGATTTTGAACAACTGATTTCTAAGGTCCTTTCTGGCATTAAAAGTCAGTCATTTTATATCCTTTATGTTCATATAATGGTGAAATCTATAACTGCATTCTTTTTTCATGATTATCTTCTGGAAGAAAATCTGATACTATCTAATACTTTAACCTGTATTTCAGTGACTGCCTTTTTTGGAAGATGATTATGTGTGAGCTGACAAAGTACTTGATCTTAACTGACACTGGGTTAATGTAACAAATTCATATCAACAAGAGAGATGAATTGGAGGTACAGGTAGATGACAAGGGACTGTAATTAAATGCAGGACTCATTGTGCATGTTAATAAAACCTATCATATTTATCCTCAGTGGAAGATAACTGAAGAAATACTCCTACATTAATTACATTCCAAAACCATATGTAAATAGTCCAAAATTGTTTTCAGCTCACTTTAAGATAAACAATTGTAATGTGGTCATGCTAAAACATCACTTTTCCTTGGATGTCTAATGATCCTGACGTAATTCAAACTAATTTGATGGTGTGAGCTGTTGCTAAGCTTTCAAGCTACAGCGGTAAAATGCCGAAATCTTTGAGCAAGGTGTTAGAAGTTTTAATTGGTCATTAACACTTGAGAGAGAATTAATTTCTATGTTTTACTAATCAGACTGTAAAGGAATGGGACATAAACAAGTGGCAGTGTAGTAGACAATACAGTACAATGTTTACAACTGGAGCCTAATTTAAAGAGAGCAGGAATAGATAAGGGCTTCCCTGGTGGCTCAGATGGTAAAGAATCCGCCTGCAATGCAGGAGACCTGGGTTCGATCCCTGGGTTGGCAAGATCCCCTGGAGGAGGACAAACAACCAAGAATAGGTACTGCTGCTGAGGAAATGATTCCAGAGTCCTCAGATTGATTCCAAAAGAAGAAAGGAGCATAGGAAGATAGAGCAATTTTGGGGCATCCTTGTGTCTTTTTCATTTTTGCCTCTGGTTGATTTTGGCTTTATCAAACCTTATATGGAAAATTAAATTATTGGTACTGATTTTCAACTTTCCTTGTTGAAAGTGGGCATCCATATCCTTACCATGTCATCATGGTGAAATTCCACATACTTTTACTTTGGGCTTGGCTATGTGATTTGCTTTGGGCAATGGAATATTAGTGGATGTGATGTTAACAGAGGCTTGAATTATGATTGCTCATTTTCATTTGTACTTTCTACTCAATAATTTGCCATAAGGAAAATATACACCAGATAGGAACTGACCAAAGGAGAATGAGGGGCATATAGACAGTAGCCTCAGCTTTCAGTTAAGTTCAGCTAACCCATAGTATGAAGCAGGGCCATAAAGCTGCACACTGGACACAGGTTGTTACCAGCAGGGATGCAGTTGGCCTACAAACCCAGGGTAAAAAATTCTTACTATTGTAAACACTGAGTTTTGGGATCTTTGTTTCACAGTATATTCAACAACCATAGTAAATTATACTTTAGTGATGCCTTCTTATGTTTTCAGAAAAGTCTTCTCTTGCTTTTTTCTTGAATATCAAAACAATACTTATCATTGCAAAAAATTTAGACAGTAATTTTGTATATTCTGTTTTACCAAATATATGTACATATCTAAGCTTATAGCTGTTTTTACTTGAATACATATCAAAAGAAAATAAAATAAACATTGTGTCTATAAAAGAAGTCTGTATTAAATAATCCTACTTTCATGAATAATGGCATTTATATTATAGATCTACAAGAGATATTAGAGTTGAAGCTAGTCTTAAGCAGAAATAAAAATTCCTTGCATGTGAACTAATTTAAAATAGGTAATAAGAAAAACTTTGTTACAGATTTTTTAATGAAAGTAAATAATCAGGTTACTTTAAATTTTTAAAACTATATTTTGACAGAGTCTGTGTATATCTGAAAATACAAACTTCTGGAAAATTCCTGATAGTTGAGAGATTTGTTACACATTCTCAAAAATGAGATCCAATAGTTATACATAATTTTCTTAGTAATTGTATTTAAAACTGTACTTTTAATTGATTGTTACTCCATTTTAATTTTACTCAGGGGTCCAAATATCCTTAATTAAAAAAAAATTGTAAACATTTTAATTTTGTATTGCACTATAGCGACTTCACTTTCACTTTTCACTTTCATGCATTGGAGAAGGAAATGGCAGCCCACTCCAGTGTTCTTGCCTGGAGAATCCCAGGGACGGGGGAGCCTGGTTGGCTGCCGTCTATGGGGTCACACAGAGTTGGATATGACTGAAGCGATTTAGCAGCAGCAGCAGAGTCAGTTAACCATGTTGTGATAGCTTCAGGTGCATGGCAGAGAGTCTCAGCCATACATAAACATTCATTCACTCGTGTGGCAATCTCCCATCCAGTCTGCCACATAGCATTGAGTAGAGTTCCCTGAAGTATAGAGTAGGTCTTTTTTGATTATCCATTTTAAATACAGCAATGTATATGTATGGATCTCAGATTCCCTAACTATCCCTTCTCCCCTACCTCCTCCCACCATAACCAAAATTTCATTCTTTAAGTCTATGACTCTGTTTCTGTTTTATAAATAAGTTGAATTGTATCATTTCTTTATAGTTTTCACATATAGGGGATATCATATGATATTTCTCTTTCTCTGTCTGATTTTACTCAGTATGACAATCTCTAGGTCCATCCATGTTGCTGCAAATGGCATTATTTTTTTCTCTGTTACAGTTAATATTCCATTGTATATATGTATCATATCTTCTTTGTCTATTCTTCTATTGATGGACATTTAGGTTGTATCCATATCCTGGCTATTGTAAATAGAACTACAATAAAAATTGGACTGCGAGTATCTTTTTGAATTAAGATTTTCTCTGACATATGCCCAGGAGTGGGATTGCAGGGTCATATGGTAACTCTTTTTATTTTTTAAGGAACCTTTGTATTGTTCTCTATAGTGGCTATACCAATTTACATTCCCACCAACGCTGTAGGAAAGTTCTCTTCTCTCCATACCCTCTCCAGCATTTATTGTTTGTAGAATTATTTAATTTTTTAATTGGAGGATAATTGCTTTACAATATTGTGTTGTGTTCTTCCATACATCAACATGAATCAGTCACCCCCTGCCCGCTTTGAAACTCCCTCCCATTTCCTACACAATACCATCGCGCTAGGTTGTTACAGAGCACCGAGTTTGAGCACCCTGCCTCATACAGCAACTACCCACTGGCTATCAATCTTACATACAGAAAAGCATAAGTTCTAATGCTACTCTCCTAGTTTGCCCCACCCTTTCTCTCCCAACTATGTCCACAAGTCTGTTCTCTAGGTTTGCATCTCCATTGCTGCCCAGGAAAATGGGCTCACCAGTACCATCATTCTAGATTCAATGCATACTTGTGTGCCAAATCGCTTTAGTCACTAGATTCCATATATATGCATTTGTGGTCTGTCATTCAGTTGTGTCTGACTCTTTGCACCCACAGGGACTGCAGCATGTCAGGCTTCCTTGTCTTTCACCATCTTCCAGGGTTTATTAAAAGTCATGTCTATTGAGTCAGTGATGCCATCCAACCGCCTCATCCTCTGTTGCCCTCCTTCTTCTCCTGTCCTCAGTCTTTCCCAGCATCAAGATCTTATCCAATGAATCGGGTCTTCACATCAGGTGGCCAAATTACTGGAGCTTCATCTTTGGTATAAGTCTTTACAATGAGTATTCAGGGCTGATTTCCCTTAGGATTGACTGGTTTGATCTCCTTGCTGTCCAAGGGATTCTCAAGAATCTTCTCCAGCAACACAGTTTGAAAGCTGCGGCTTTCTTAGGCACTCAGCCTTCTTTATGGTCCAACTCTCACATCTGTATATGACTACTGGAAAAACCATAGCTTTGACTAGATGGACCTTTGTTGACAAAGTGATGTCTCTGTTTTTTAATATGTTGTCTATGTTTGTCATATCTTTTCTTCCAAAGAACCAGTGTCTTTTAATTTCATGGCTGCAGTCACTGTCTGCCGTGAGTTTGGAGCCCAAGAAAAGAAAATAAAAAGCTTCCATTTTTTCCCCATCTATTTGCCATGAAGTAATGGAACCGGATGCCATGATCTTTGTTTTCTGAGTGTTGAGTTTTAAGCCAGCTTTTCCACTCTCCTCTTTCACCCTTATCAAGAATAGCTTTAGTTTGTTTTCGCTTCTTGCCATTATAGTGGTACCGTCTACATATCTGAAGTTATTGATATTTCTCCTTGCAATCTTGATTCCAGCTTGTGCTTCATCCAGTCTGGCATTTCAAATGATGTACTCTGCATAGAAGTTAAATAAACAGGGTGACAATATACAGCCTTGAAGTACTCTGTTCCCAACTTGGAACCAGCTAACTGTTGCTTCTTGTCCTGCATACAGGTTTCTCAGGAGACAGGTAAGGTGGTCTGGTAGTAACATCTCTTGAAGAATTTTCCACAGTTTGTTGTGATCCACACAGTCAAAGGCTTTAACATAATCAATGAAGCAAAAGTAGATTTTTTTTTCTGAAATTCTTTTGCTTTTTCTATGATCCAAAGGATGTTGGCAATTTGATCTCTGGTTCCTCTGCCTTTTCTAAAACCAGCTTGAACATCTGGAAGCTCTTGGTTTATATCCCATTGAAGCCTAGCTTGAAGGATTTTGAGCATGAACTTGCTAGCATGTGAAATGAATGCAATTGTGCAGTAGTTTGAATATTCTTTGGCATTGCCTTTCCTTGGGATTGGAATGAAAATTCACCTTTTCCTGTCCTGTGGCCACTGTTGAATATTCCAAATTTGCTGGCATATTGAGTGCAGCACTTTCACAGCATCATCTTTTAGGATTTGAAATAGCTCAACTGGAATTCCATCACCTCCACTAGCTTTGCTTGTAGTGATGCTTCCTAAGGCCCTCTTGACTTCACACTCTAGGATGTCTGGCTCTAGGTGAGTGATCACACCATCTTGGTTATCTGAGTCATTAATATCTTTTTTGTGTAGTTCTGTGTATTCCTGTCCCCTCTTCTTAATATCTTCTGCTTCTGTTAGGTCCATGCTGTTTCTGTCCTTCATTGTACCCATCTTTGCATGCAATGTTCTCTCGGTATCTCTAATTTTCTTGAAGAGATCTCTAGTCTTTCCCATTCTATTGTTTTCCTCTATTTCTTTGCATTGATCTCTTAGGAAGGCTTTCTTATCTCTCCTTGTTATTCTTTGGAACTCTGCATTCATATGGGTATATCTTTCCTTTTTTCATACCCTTTCTTTTTCTCTTTTTCTTTTGGGACCCCTATAATTTGACTGCATTGATTTGAGTTATTTCTCTTTTTTCTTCATGAGTCTGTCTGACATTTATCAATTTTTTAATCTTTTGAAGAACTAGTTTTTAATTTATTGATCTTTGCTATTGCTTTCTTTCCTGTATTTCATTTATATCTGCTTTTATATCATGCTTTCTTTCCTTATGGCAACTTTAGGTTTTCTTGTTATTCTTTTGCTAATTGCTTTAGATACATGTTAGTTTGTTTATCTGAGATTTTATTGTTTCCTGAAGTAATATTGTATTGCTATAAACTTTCTTCAAGGAACTTCTTTTGCTGCATCCCATAGGTTTTGAACCTTGTATTTTCATTTGCCTTGTGTCTAGGTTGTTTTTGATACCCTCTTTGATTTCTTTAGTGGTCCTTTTGTTGTTTAGTAGAATACGGCTCTGCCTCCATGTATTTGTGTTGTTTAGAATAGTTGTTTTGTAATCTGTTTCTAATCTCATAGTGGTGTGATTGGATAAGTTGCTTGATATTATTTCCATTTTCCTAAATTTACCAAGGCTTGCCTTGTGGCCTAATATGTGATCAATCCTGGATAATGTTTCATATGCACTTGAGAAGAATGTGCATTCTGCTGCTTCTAGGTGGAATGCTCTATAAATATCAATAAAATCCATCTGGTCTAATGTGTGCATTTAAGTTCTGAATTTTCTTGTTGATTTTCTGTCTTGATGATCTATTGATGAAAGTGAGATATTAAAGTACCTCCATTATTTTATTGCTATTGTTGATGTTTCCTTGTATGGCTCTAGCATTTTCTTTATGTATTTAGGTGTTCCTATGTTCAGTGCACATCTATTTATAATTGTTATATTTTCTTCTTAATCTCTTGATCATTACATATTTTCCTTTTTGTCTCTTACAATAGCCTTTAAAGTCTTTTTTTTTTTTCTGATATGAACATTACTGTTCCAGCAGTAATATTGCTGCTCTTCTGATTTCCATTTACATGGAATAGTTTCTTCCATCCCCTTACTTTCATTTTGTATGTTTCCCTAGATCTGAGGTCTCTCTCTTATAGACAGAATATATATGGGTCTTATTTTTGTAACCATTTAGGCAGTCTATGTCTTTTGGTTAGTGCATTTAATCTATTTATATTTAAGGTATCTATTTGCTGTTTTCATAATTGTTTTGGGTTTGTTTTTGTAAGTCTTTTTTCTTCTTTTTCTCTTTTGTTCGCTTCTATTGTGTTTCTTATTTTTTGATATTTTATTTTATTTTTTAACTTTACAATATTGTATTGGTTTTGCATGTGTTTTTATGATCATCTTTAGTTTTGGGTTTTGGTTGCTTTTCTTTGTGTGTGTGTATTTACTGTAGTATTTGGATTTGCTGTTCTAATGTGGTTTTGATATAGCATTCTATATATGTATAAGGTTTTATTTTTATGTTGCTATTCTCTTTCCTCCCTGGAGGAGCTCCTTTAGGATTTGTCACAGAGCTGGCCTGATGTTGCTGGGTTCTCTTGGCTTTTGTTTGTATGTAAAGCTTTTTATTTCTCCATCAAATCTAAATGACAGCCTTTCTTGGTAGACTATTTTTGTATGTAGGGACCTCCTTTTCATCACTTTAAATATATTATGCCATTCCCTTTGTGTGTGCAGAGTTTCTGTTGAGAAATCAGCAGATAACCTTATGGGAGTATGCTATTTGTCATGTTTCACTTGCTGCTTTTAATATAGTTTCTTTTCTTTTAAATTTTCATCAGTTGGACTGTTATATTTCTTAGATTGTTTATGGTTCAGTTTATTTTGCCTTGGACCCTCTGCTCTTTCTGTTGAATATTTCCTTACCATGTTAGGGAAATTTTTAGCTATTATCTCTGCAAGTATTTCCTTGGGTCCTTTCTCTCTCTCTTCCTCTTCCAGGATTCCTAAATTGTAAATGTCAGTATATGCAATGTTGCCCAGAGTTCTCTTATTCTGTCTTCATTACTTTTCATTCATTTTTCTTTGTTCTATTCCTTAGTAGTGTTTCCACCATTCTGCATCTTAGGCTATTTATTTGTTCTTTTTCTTCAGTTATTCTGCTATTAATTCTTTCAGTGTATATTTTCATTTGAGTTTTTCATCTCTATTTGTTTGTTCTTTAGTTCTTTTAGGTCTTTATTAAACATTTCTTATGTTCTCTAGATCCTATCCTCCATTCTTTTTCTTAGATCCTGGATCATCTTCACTGTTACTACTCTCAAATGTTTTTCTGGATGGTTGTCTATATCCACTTCATTTAATTGTTTTTCTGGGATTTTATGCTGTTCTTTCATCTCAGACTTAATCCTCTGCCTTTTCATTTTACCTAACACACTGTGATTGTGACTTTCATTCTTCAGGCTGCAAGGGTTGCAATTCTTCTTGATTATACTGTCTGCCCTCTAGTGGATGAGGCTATCTAAGAGGATTGTGCAAGCTTCCTAAAGGGATTTTTGGTGAGCAGAGCTGAGTCTTGCTCTGGTGGGCAGAAGCATGTTCAGTAAAACTTTAATCTACTTTTCTGCTAATGGGTCACCTCAGGCTAAACAACTAACAGGTCTGTGTTCCCTCCCTGTTAGTTGTTTAGCCCCAATGACCTGTCACTTTTCATACTGTTCATGGGGTTCTCAAGGCAAGAATCCTGAAGTGATTTGCCATTCCCTTCTCCAGTGGACCACATTCTGTCAGACCTCTCCACCATGACCCGTCCGTCTTGAATGGCCCCGCATGGCATGGCTTAGTTTCATTGAGTTAGACAAGGCTGTGGTCCATGTGATGACATTGGCTAGTTTTCTGTGATTATGGTTTCAGTGTGTCTGCCCTCTGATACCCTCTTGCAACACCTACTGTCTTACTTGGGTTTCTCTTACCTTGGACGTTGGGTATCTCTTCACAGCTGTTCCAGCAAAGCACAGCCTCTGCTCCTTACCTTGGACGAGGTCACCCCTCCTGACCCTGAATGTGGAGTAGCTCCTCTTGGCCCTCCTGTGCCCATGCAGATGCTGCTCCTTGGACGGAAGTGCCCAATATGCTACTGGAGATCAGCAGATAAATAACTCCAGAAAGAACGAAGGGATGGAGCCAAAGCAAAACAACACCCAGTTGTGGATGTGACTGGTGATAGAAGCAAGGTCTGATGCTGTAAAGAGCAATATTGCATAGGAACCTGGAATGTCAGGTCCATGAATCAAGGCAAATTGGAAGTGGTCAAACAGGAGATGGCAAGAGTGAACATCAACATTCTAGGAATCACCAAACTAAAATGGACTGGAATGGGTGAATTTAACTCAGATGACCATTATATCTACTACTGTGGGCAGGAATCCCTTAGAATAAATGGAGTAGCCATCATGGTCAACAAAAGAGTCCGAAATGCAGTACTTGGATGCAATCTCAAAAACGACAGAATGATCTCTGTTCATTTCCAAGGCAAACCATTCAATATCACAGTAATCCAAGTCTATGCCTCAACCAGTAATGCTGAAGAAGCTGAAGTTGAATGGTTCTATGAAGACCTACAAGACCTTTTAGAACTAACACTCAAAAGAGATGTCCTTTTCATTATAGGGAACTGGAATGCAAAAGTAGGAAGTCAAGAAACAACTGGAGTAACAGGCAAATTTGGCCTTGGAGTACAGAATGAAGCGGGGCAAAGACTAATAGAGTTTTGCCAAGAAAATGCACTGGTCATAACAAACACCCTCTTCCAACAACACAAGAGAAGACTCTACACATGAACATCACCAGATGGTCAACACCAAAATCAGATTGATTATATTCTTTGCAGCCAAAGATGGAGAAGCTCTATACAGTCAGCAAAAACAAGACTGGGAGCTGACTGTGGCTCAGACCATGAATTCCTTATTGTGAAATTCAGACTGAAATTGAAAAAAGTGGGGAAAACCACTAGACCATTCAGGTATGACCTAAATCAAATCCCTTATGATTATACAGTGGAAGTGAGAAACAGATTTAAAGGCCTAGATCTGATAGATAGAGTGCCTGATGAACTATGGAATGAGGTTCGTGACATTGTACAGGAGACAGGGATCAAGACCATTCCCATAGAAAAGAAATGCAAAAAAGCAAAATGGCTGTCTGGGGAGGCCTTACAAATAGCTGTGAAGAGAAGAGAAGCCAAAAGCAAATGAGAAAAGAAAAGATATAAGCATGGGAATGCAGAGATCCAACGAATAGCAAGGAGAGATAAAAAAGCCTTCCTCAGTGATGAATGCAAACAAATAGAAGAAAACAACAGAATGGGAAAGACTAGAGATCTCTTCAAGAAAATTAGAGATACCAAGGGAACATTTCATGCAAAGATGGGCTCGATAAAGGACAGAGATGGTATGGACTTAACAGAAGCAGAAGATATTAAGAAGAGATGGAAAGAATACACAGAAGAACTGTACAAAAAAGATCTTCATGACCCAGATAATCACGATGGTGTGATCACTCACCTAGAGCCAGACATCCCGGAATGTGAAGTTAAGTGGGCCTTAGAAAGCATCACTACAAACAAAGCTAGTGGACGTGATGGAATTCCAGTTGAGCTATTCTGAATCCTGAAAGATGATGCTGTGAAAGTGCTGCACTCAATATGCCAGCAAATTTGGAAAACTCAGCAGTGGCCACAGGACTGGAAAAAGTCAGTTTTCATTTCAATCCCAAAGAAAGGCAATGCCAAAGAATGCTCAAACTACCACACAATTGCACTCATCTCACACTGTAGTAAAGTAATGCTCAAAATTCTCCAAGCCAGGCTTCAGCAATACGTGAATCATGAACTTCCAGGTGTTCAAGCTGGTTTTAGAAAAGGCAGAGGAACCAGAGATCAAATTGCCAACATCCGCTGGATCATAGAAAAAGCAAGAGAGTTCCAGAAAAACATCTATTTCTGCTTTATGACTATGCCAAAGCCTTTGACTGTGTGGATCACAATAAACTGTGGAAAATTCTTCAAGAGATGGGAATACCAGACCACCTGACCTGCCTCTTGAGAAACCTATATGCAGGTCAGGAAGCAACAGTTAGTACTGGACATGGAACAACAGACTGGTTCCAAATAGGAAAAGGATTCGTCAAGGCTGTATATTGTCACCCTGTTTATTTAACTTCTATGCAGAGCACATCATGAGAAATGCTGGACTGGAAGAAACACAAGCTGGAAATAAGATTGCCGGGAGAAATATCAATAACCTCAGATATGCAGATGACACCACCCTTATGGCAGAAAGTGAAGAGGAACTCAAAAGCCTCTTGATGAAAGTGAAAGTGGAGAGTGAAAATTTGGCTTAAAGCTCAACATTCAGAAAACAAAGATCATGGCATCCGGTCCCATCACTTCATGGGAAATAGATGGGGTAACAGTGGAAACAGTGTCAGACTTTATTTTTCTGGGCTCCAAAATCACTGAAGATGGTGACTGCAGCCATGAAATTAAGAGACGCTTACTCCTTGGAAGGCAAGTTATGACCAACCTAGATAGCATATTCAAAAGCAGAGACATTACTTTGCCAACAAAGGTTCGTCTAGTCAAGGCTATGGTTTTTCCTGTGGTCATGTATGGATGTGAGAGTTGGACTGTGAAGAAGGCTGAGCACTGAAGAATTGATGGTTTTGAACTGTGGTGTTGGAGAAGACTCTTGAGAGTCCCTTGGACTGCAAGGAGATCCAACCAGTCCATTCTAAAGGAGATCAGCCCTGGGATTTCTTTGGAAGGAATGATGCTAAAGCTGAAACTCCAATACTTTGGCCACCTCATGTGAAGAGTTGACTCATTGGAAAGACTCTGATGCTGGGAGTGATTGGGGGCAGGAGGAGAAGGGGACAACAGAGGATGAGATGGCTGGATGGCATCACTGACTCGATGGACGTGAGTCTGAGTGAACTCCGGGAGTTGGTGATGGACAGGGAGGCCTGGTGTGCTGCGATTCATGGGGTCACAAAGAGTCGGACACGACTGAGTGACTGATCTGATCTGATCTGATGAAGACCTACAAGATCTTTTAGAACTAACACCCAAAGAAGATGTTCTTTTCATTATAGGGGACTGGAATGCAAAAGTAGCAAGTCAAGAAACACCTGGAGTAACAGGCAAATTTAGCTTTGGAGTACTGAATGAAGCAGGTCAAAGGCTAAAAGAATTTTGCCAAGAAAACGCACTGGTGATAGCAAACACCCTCTTCCAACAACACAAGAGAAGACTCTACACATGGACATCACCAGATGGTCAACACCGAAATCAGATTGTTTATGTTCTTTGCAGCCAAAGATGGAGAAGCTCTATACAGTCAGCAAAAACAAGACTGGGAGCTGACTGTGGCTCAGACCATGAGCCAAATTCAGACTTAAATTGAAGAAAGTGGGGAAAACCACTAGACCATTCAGGTATGACCTAAATCAAATCCCTATGATTATACAGTGGAAGTGAGAAATAGATTTAAGGGACTAGATCTGATAGAGAGAGTGCCTGATGAACTATGGATGGAGGTTCGTGACATTGTACAGGAGACAAGGATCAAGACAGTCCCCAAGGAAAAGAAATGCAAAAAAGCAAAATGGCTGTCTGAGGAGCCTTTACAAATAGCTGTGAAGAGAAGAGAAGCCAAAAGCAAATGAGAAAAGAAAAGATATAAGCATGGGAATGCAGAGATCCAAAGAATAGCAAGGAGAGATAAAAAAGCCTTCCTCAGCGATGAATGCAAACAAATAGAAGAAAACAACAGAATGGGAAAGACTAGAGATCTCTTCAAGAAAATTAGAGATACCAAGGGAATGTTTCATGCAAAGATGGGCTCGATAAAGGACAGAGATGGTATGGACTTAACAGAAGCAGAAGATATTAAGAAGAGATGGAAAGAATACACAGAACTGTACAAAAAAGATCTTCACGACCCAGATAATCACGATGGTGTGATCACTCACCTAGAGCCAGACATCCTGGAATGTGAAGTCAAGTGGGCCTTAGAAAGCATCACTACGAAGAAAGCTAGTGGAGGTGATGGAATTCCAGTTGAGCTATTCTGAATCCTGAAAGATGATGCTGTGAAAGTGCTGCACTCAATATGCCAGCAAATTTGGAAAACTCAGCAGTGGCCACAGGACTGGAAAAGGTCAGTTTGCATTCTGATTCCAAAGGAAGGCAATGCCAAAGAATGCTCAAACTAGTGCACAATTGCACTCATCTCATACGCTAGTAAAGTAATGCTCAAAATTCTCCAAGCCAGGCTTCACCAATATGTGAATCGTGAACTTCCAGGTGTTCAAGCTGGTTTTAGAAAAGGCAGAGGAACCAAAGATCAAATTGCCAACATCCGCTGCATCATAGAAAAAGCAAGAGCGTTCCGGAATAACATCTATTTCTTCTTTATTGACTATGCCAAAGCCTTTGACTGTGTGGTCACAATAAACTGTGGAAAATTCTGAAAGCGATGGGAATACCAGACTACCTGACCTGCCTCTTGAGAAACCTATATGTAGTTGAGGAAGCAACAGTTAGAACTGGACATGGAACAACAGACTGGTTCCAAATAGGAAAAGGAGGACGTCAAGGCTGTATATTGTCACCCTGCTTATTTAACTTATATGCAGAGTACATCATGAGAAATGCTGGGCTGGAAGAAGCACAACTTGGATCAAGATTTCCAGGAGAAATATCAATAATCTCAGCTATGTAGATGACACCATCCTTTTGGCAGAAAGTGAAGAGGAACTAAAAACCCTCTTAATGAAAGTGAAAGAGGAGAGTGAAAAAGTTGGCTTAAAGCTCAACATTCAGAAAACGAAGATCATGGCATCCAGTCCCATCACTTCATGGGAAATAGATGGGGAAACAGTGGAAACAGTGTCAGACTTTATTTTGGGGGGCTCCAAAATCACTGCAGATGGTGACTGCAGCCATGAAATTAAAAGACGCTTACTCCTTGGAAGGAAAGTTATGACCAACCTAGATAGCATATTCAAAAGCAGAGACATTACTTTGCCAACAAAGGTCCGTCTAGTCAAGGCTATGGCTTTTCCAGTGGTCTTGTATGGATGTGAGAGTTGGCCTGTGAAGAAAGCTTTGTGCCGAAGAATTGATGGTTTTGAACTGTGGTGTTGGAGAAGACTCTTGAGAGTCCCTTGGACTGCACAGAGATCCAACCAATTCTTTCTAAAGTCCTGGGTGTTCATTGGAAGGATTCAGGCTGAAGCTGAAACTCCAATACTTTGGCCACCTTATGCGAAGAGTTGACTCATTGGTAAAGACCCTGATGCTCAGAGGGATTGGGTGCAGGAGGAGAAGGGGACGACAGAGGATGAGATGGCTGGATGGCATCACCGACCTGATGGATATCAGTTTGAGTAAAGTTCGGTAGTTGGTGATCGACAGGGAGGCCTGGCCTGCTGTGATTCATGGGGTCAAAAAGTGTCAGACACACCTGAGTGACTGAACTGAACTGACCTGTACTGGAGTCTACAGGCCTTATGGTGGGAATAAGGGTCGGCTTCATGAGGGCTCATACCAGTGAGTACTACCCAGAACTGCTGCTACCAGTGCCCTTGTCCCTGCATGAGCCACAGTCACCCCTTTCTTCTGTAGAAGACCCTCCAATACTAGGAAGTATGTTTGACTCTGTCTTCCTTGGGGTCACTGCTCTTTTCCCTTTGGTCCTGGTGCACGCAGACGTTTTGTGTGTCCAAGTGTGGAGTCTCTCTTTTCACCAATTTTCTGGAAGTCCCATAATCACATTCTGCTGGCTTTTGAAGTCAGATTCTCTGGGGATTCTTACTCCCCTTTTCATATCCTCAGGATGGGAAGCCTGATATGAGGCTAAGAACTTTCACTTTAGTGGGAAAACTTATGTGGTTCTCCAGTTTTCATGTTCCCCACTTGGTGGTTACGGGATTGAATTTTATCATTATTGTACCCCTTCTACCATCTCATTGTGGCTTCTTCTTTGTTTTTGGATGCAGAGTATCTTTTTAGGTAGTTCTAGTGTCTTCCTGCCAGTGGTTGTTCAGCAGTTACTTGTGATTTTGGTGCTGTCAGAAGAGATGAGTGCATGTCCTTCTGCTCTTGCATCTTGAACCAATCTTGAATTTATGCATTTTGGCACTGTATTTGATCTTGGGTGACCTCCGAGGCTGAAAGCAGGATTTCAGTTCCCAGCTAGTGATTTAAGTCAGGTTGTGGCAGTGAGAGCACTGAATCCTAACCACTTGACCACCAGGTACCAGTGGCCAGTGACAAGGTCCTGGTCCATCAGCTTTGTAGAAATACATTTCCACATAGAGACAGAAAGTAGTGAAATGAGAAAAATGTTTATTAGCAGGAAAAAGAGTAGATGTGGATAGACAAACAGGCAGGCACAGAAAGAGTTGCCAAAAATAATTTATTGTAAATTTATACATTTAATCAGAGCTCTTATTTGTAATGTATTTGTACTGAGTTTTTCCTACTCTCTGAGTTTGCCAGACCATATAAAATCAAACCATCTCACATCAGATGGTCAATGAATAATGTGTGATAAGTATGCCATGCTGCAAGAGACATAAGAGGCATGGGTTCAATCCCTGGCTTGGGAAGGGATTATTCTTGTTTGGAAAATTCCATGGACAGAGGAGCCAGGTGGCTAGAGTCCATGGGGTCACAAATCATTGGACATGATTGTGTGACTGAATCTGCACATGCTATGCTATATCTAGAAACAAAATTACATGTCAAAATCTTCATATTATACACTCATGGAAATAAAATTAATTGTCAAAGGAACCATTTTTGAATGAAGTAATGTTATATGCCAAGCACTGTGATAAGCATTCTACATGGTTTATTTGTTACAGCAGCACTTTGACTAATCCCTATCAGTATTTTTATTTTAATAGCTGAGGAAGTTATAGAAAAATTCTCCATTTTTCTTATATTTGTAAGCCTATACTGAAAAAAAAATGTCTTGGAGTCTGTTATCAATATTAAAAAATATGATCTATTGAAAACAACTGATTTATATAAGTAACAGCTGCTTCATGTTAGACAACCGCAGAATAGGGTAGACATCTCCTAACCTTGTTATTGACATTATGTCAAAGATTTTCCAAATTTCTGCCAACCCTCCTAATAAATGCGAGACTCCACCACATTTTTCCTTGTTTGGTAATGATTGATGGTGTTAAATGGAACAGCACTGAAAACCTTGTTAACATCAGGATATATTTAATCTATCGCTCCTCCTTGATCTCCTAAGTCATTTTGAGATATAAGGAAATTAGATTAACCTGACATGATTCATTCTTTATCCAGCCTTGTTTACTACTCCCCAGTATGAGATAGCTGCTGGTGTTCATTTAACTCTTGCCAGTTGATTTTTGATGATAAATTCTATTTCCTGCCCTTTTTTTTGCATTCGAATTTAGTTAAAATATGTCATTACTTTGTGATCCCTATTTTAAGTTGGGGAAAGTATAAAAGTATATTTAAGTGTACTGATAGTTTTATTAAGAATTCTTAAAATTTAATTTGATGATTTTCTCAGTTTAATGTGTATAGTAAAATGTACATATGATTCAATTAATATTTTCATTATCAGAAGCTGTTGGTCACTACCAACACATATAGAATTCAGTCCTTATTTTTAATCTAATTTAAATTGATTTCCTTCCATTCTTGATCAAGTGCAGCTTTTTTTTTTTCCTTGTTTTTTTCCAGATTACTATAGAGGGATTTTTAAAATAAAACAACACAAAAATAACATTCAAAGTTTTGCTTTCTATGTGTGGATCTTTCAAGTTTGATAATTTAGCTAAATGATCATTTCAGAGTTATTTTTGAGAATCCACCACATTGTTCCTTATACTAAAAGTGTTGTGACGAAAACAAAATGCACAATACATCATATTCGTCTTCAAAGAGCTTACAATGTTTTTAGTCAAAATAAACCAAGGATAGGTTAATATTCAGTCATCAAAGTGCATAGAGCTGAAAACCTTGATAGAAAACTTAGTTCCTTTGACGCCCTACACTCATTTTACAAATTAGGAAAAGGATACTCGCTATTCTACAGAGGGGTAGAATACAGAGGGGTAGACAGGTGTTGAATTCTTGTGATCATTTTAAATCTTACTCATTCAAAAAACGTACCTAGAGCATGAGGCTTAGGGTGGAGCACAGATATTTATCACCTTTCTATTCATTTTCTGGTCCTATTGTCCGCTAGTTGACCATATCTTTGGCCACTTGTTCAACAATACACTCTATCTTTTCCATGCCACAACTTTCTGGGTATCACTTATAGACGTCTCTTAACCAGTCCTTCTGGATGCCAAAGGTTTAAAGATCAAGCACTATTGGGACAAAAAACAAACAAACAAACAAAAACAAGATAATAATATATTCTAATTAAATACTTAAAAACAGAAAGCAGAAGAGAGGAGAACAATTATGTCTCAGAAAGAGCAGACAGTAGGGGTGTGAGGACATGGTTATGAGGATGAACAGAGAGGTACATAAATATTCTGCTGTCCCTCTAGCTCCCTTGCAGAAATATGCACCCAGAATCTAATTTCCAAGTTGCCTCTGGATAATCCTTTGTTAATCTACCCTGAAGATGTCATCCTTTCAGTCAGTACTCTTCAGTTGAAGTTTTTCCAATTTGGCAGCACAAAAAAATGTATTAAATTAAATTAAGGAATGTAGGTAGAAAGTGTTTCACACATTTGTTGAATATAAATATAGTACACTTTACTATGCCGGGAGAAATATCAATAACCTCAGATATGCAGATGACACCACCCTTATGGTAGAAAGTGAAGAAGAACTCAAAAGCCTCTTGATGAAGGTGAAAGAGGAGAGTGACAAAGTTGGCTTAAAGCTCAACATTCAGAAAACGAAGATCATGGCATCTGGTCCCATCACTTCATGGGAAATAGATGGGGAAACAGTGGAAACAGTGTCAGACTTTATTTTTTTGGGCTCCAAAATCATGGCAGATGGTGACTGCAGCCATGAAATTAAAACACGCTTACTCTTTGGAAGGAAAGTTATGACCAACCTAGATAGCATATTGAAAAGCAGAGACATTACTGTGCCAACAAAGGTCCAATTAGTCAAGGCTATGGTTTTTCCAGTGGTCATGTATGGATGTGAGAGTTGGATTGTGAAGAAGGCTGAGCACCAAAGAATTGATGCTTTTGAACTGTGGTGTTGGAGAAGACTCTTGGGAGTCCCTTGGACTGCAAGGAGATCCAACCAGTCCATTCTGAAGGATATCAGTCCTGGGTGTTCTTTGGAAGGATTGATGCTAAAGCTGAAACTCCAGTACTTTGGCCACCTCATGCGAAGAGTTGACTCATTGGAAAAGACTCTGATGCTGGGAGGGATTGGGGGCAGGAGGAGAAGGCGATGACAGAGGATGAGATGGCTGGATGGCATCACTGACTCGATGGACGTGATTCTGAGTGAACTCCGGGAGTTGGTGATGGATAGGGAGGCCTGGTGTGCTGCGATTCATGGGGTCACAAAGAGTTGGTCACGACTGAGTGACTGAACTGAACTGAACTTACCATAGCTCTAAAAATTCTCTTTCTTTGCTTAGATTTTCTGATTATATCCTAATGTAGTTAAAAAAATTTTTTTCACGTTTTTAGGAAAAAGAGCTTTAGTGTCTGTTTAGTTTTATACTTCTTCCTACACTTCCCTTTAGTTTGTTGTAGGGGCTGGAATGTTTTCTCATCTAGCTATCAGTAGTTTTTAATGATTTTCCCAGACTCTTATGATTCTTAGACTACACTTCCAAGAATCATCTCCCGTGATCTCCATTAGAGGCTTTTGAAATTTACTTTCAGCACAATATACTGAAAATTTCTAATGGTCTGAAAAATGCACAGAATAACATCAAGTTGAAGCAGCAGAGAGGAGCTCAACAAAAAACTCCTCTCCCAAAGTTCAAAGTCCTTTTATACATTCAGCTGACTATTCATAGCAATCCTTTCTTCTACTAAGGCATTGGAAGCAGCTTCTGAAGAATTTGCAGAGATTGCATCATTATATCTAGCTAGGCATATTGAAAACATACAAAAAATGTCATTCTAATATTACATGTTATATTTTGCTCCCAATAGTAACCATGGAATAAAACATATATCAAACTCTGAGGTCAATGAAATTCTCGTGGTTAAATAGGTGAGAATAAAAATATATATATATGTTTCCTGAATATTACCTTTTTATTGCCACAATGAAGCATGAAAGTACTTTAGCAAACATTAGATTTTTTTTTCTGATACCAAAAAAAAAACAAAAAGGAAGAAAAATGGAATTAAAATATGTTCCTGGTACATACACTTTTTGAAGAAAAAGGAGAAAATTACTTGCATCAAAGTAATTTTCTAGATCTTACAATTATATTTGTTATTTAAAGTTGTTTCCTGTATATTTGGGAATTTCCCTGGTTTATTAATTTGTATTTTGTCTTTATTAGAATGATTACAATTGCAAACTGTTTTGTTTCTCCCTCAACCTGCAGATACTTTTATGATAAATGAGAGATTGAATTTTGCCTGAAATTTTAGGAGTTTGAGCCCAGTAAGAGCTAACTTAAATTTAATTAAAACTTATCTAACCTTTTACTGTTTTTCAGTATGATATGCAATAAGATTATCAATAAGATAATATAATAATGATAATACAATTGATAGTCAAAAACATGAAGAAGGTAAAATAAGGGTCATAAACAGGAACTATTAACAATTGTTCAACATCAGTCCAAATATTTCTATCAATGGACAGATAGTAGTCATAAAATATTTGCCAGTATTTAATGATATATATTAATAATATATTTTAATATGTAAATTTTGCATGATTATAAAAAGATAAAATAAATCTGAATTAAAAAAGGAAGATATTGCAGAACTTAAGGTCAAAATTTTTTCATGAGGCAATCAGTTCAGTTCAGTTCAGTCACTCAGTCATGTCCGACTCTTTGTGACCCCATGAATCACAGCACGCCAGGCCTCCCTGTCCAGCACCAACTCCTGGAGTTCCCTCAAACTCATGTCCATTGAGTTGGTGATGCCATCCAGCCATTTCATCCTCTGTTGTCCCCTTCTCTTCCTGCTCCCAATCCCTCCAAGCATCAGAGTCTTTTCTAATGAGTCAACTCTTTGCATGAGGTGGCCAAAGTATTGGAGTTTCAGCTTTATCATCATTCCCTCCAAAGAAATCCCAGGGCTGATCTCCTTCAGAATGGACTGGTTGGATCTCCTTGCAGTCCAAGGGACTCTCAAGAGTCTTCTCCAACACCACAGTTCAAAAGCATCAATTCTTTGGCGCTCAGCTTTCTTCACAATCCAACTCTCACATCCATACATGACCACAGGAAAAACCATAGCCTTGACTAGACGGACCTTTGTTGGCAAAGTAATGTGTCGGCTTTTGAATATGCTATCTAGGTTGGTCATAACTTTCCTTCCAAGGAGTAAGCGTCTTTTAATTTCATGGCTGCAGTCACCATCTGCCATGATTTTGGAGCCCCAAAAAATAAAGTCTGACACTGTTTCCACTGTTTCCCCATCTATTTGCCATGAAGTGATGGGACCAGATGCCATGATCTTCGTTTTCTGAATGTTGAGCTTTAAGTCAACTTTTTCACTCTCCTCTTTCACTTTCATTAAGAGGCTTTTTAGTTTCTCTTCACTTTCTGCCATAAGGGCGGTGTCATCTGCATATCTGAGATTATTGATATTTCTCCTGGCAATCTTGATTCCAGCCTGTGCTTTTTCCAGCCCAGTGTTTCTCATGATGTACTCTGCATAGAAGTTAAATTAGCAGGGTGACAATATACAGCTTTGATGTACTCCTTTTCCTATTTGGAACCAGTCGGTTGTTCCATGTCCAGTTCTAACTGTTGCTTCCTCACCTGCATATAGGTTTCTCAAGAGGCAGGTCAGGTGGTCTGGTATTCCCATCTCTTTTAGAATTTTCCAGTTTATTGTGATCCACACAGTCAAAGGCTTTGGCATAGTCAATAAAGCAGAAATAAATGTTTTTTGGAACTCTCTTGCTTTTTTGATGATCCAGCAGATGTTGGCAATTTGATCTCTGGTTCCTCTGCCTTTTCTAAAACCAGCTTGAACATCAGGAAGATCATGGTTCAAGTATTGCTAAAGCCTGGCTTGGAGAATTTTGAGCATTACTTTACTAGCATGTGAGATGAGTGCAATTGTGTGGTAGTTTGACCATTCTTTGGCCTTGCCTTTCTTTGGGATTGGAATGCATACTGACCTTTTCCAGTCCTGTGGCCACTGCTGAGTTTTCCAAATCTGCTGGCATATTGAGTGCAGCATTTTCACAGCATCATCTTTCAGGATTTGAAATAGCTCAACTGGAATTCCATCACCTCCACTAGCTTTGTTCATAGTGATGCTTCCTAGGGCCCCCTTGACTTCACATTCCAGGATGTCTGGCTCTAGGTGAGTGATCACACCATCGTGATTATCTGGGTCATGAAGCTCTTTTTTGTACAGTTCTTCTGTGTATTCTTGCCACCTCTTTTTTTTTTTTTTTTATGATCAAAAAGAATTTATTGGATCTTAAAAAATTTTCCATCTCTTTATATCTGATTGTCAAATCGACCTATATTTTTCATCATCCAGGAGGCTGCATGTAGTCTTTGAAACAAAGCATCATTAGTTCTTTTTTTTTTTTCTAATTTTTCAGCACTTTATTTTTTTTTTTTATTTGATAAATTTAACGCCTTTTATTGCCATACCTCATTTTACTGTGCTTTGCTTTAGTGAGCTTTATAGATACATGTTTTGTTTTTTTTTTTCCTTGTTAATTTTCTGTTTAGTTGATCTATCCATAAGTGTGAGTGGGGTATTAAAGTCTCCCACTATTATTGTGTTATTGTTAATTTCTCCTTTCATACTTGTTAGGATTTGTCTTACATACTGCGGTGCTCCCATGTTGGGTGGATATATATTTATAATTGTTATATTTTCTTCTTGGATTGATACTTTGATCATTATGTAGTGACCTTCTTTGTCTCTTTTCACAGCCTTTGTTTTAAAGTCTAATTTATCTGATACGAGTATTGTGACTCCTGCTTTCTTTTGGTCCCAATTTGCATGGAAAATCTTTTTCCAGCCCTTCACTTTCAGTCTGTATGTGTCCCCTGTTTTGAAGTGGGTCTCTTGTAGACAACATATGTAGGGGTCTTGTTTTTGTATCCATTCAGCCAGTCTTTGTCTTTTGGTTGGGGCATTCAACCCATTTGCGTTTAAGGTAATTACTAATAAGTATGATCCCGTTGCCATTTACTTTATTGTTTTGGGTTCGAGTTTATACACCATTTTTGTGTTTCCTGTCTAGAGAATATCCTTTAGTATTTGTTGGAGAGCTGGTTTGGTGGTGCAGAATTCTCTCAGCTTTTGCTTGTCTGAAAACCTTTTGATTTCTCCTTCATACTTGAATGAGATCCTTGCTGGGTACAATAATCTGGGCTGTAGGTTATTTTCTTTCATCATTTTAAGTATGTCTTGCCATTCCCTCCTGGCTTGAAGAGTTTCTATTGAAAGATCAGCTGTTATCCTTATGGGAATTCCCTTGTGTGTTATTTGTTGTTTTTCCCTTGCTGCTTTTAATATTTGTTCTTTGTGTTTGATCTTTGTTAATTTGATTAATATGTGTCTTGGGGTGTTTCTCCTTGGGTTTATCCTGTTTGGGACTCTCTGGGTTTCTTGGACTTGGGTGATTATTTCCTTCCCCATTTTAGGGAAGTTTTCAACTATTATCTCCTCAAGTATTTTCTCATGGTCTTTCTTTTTGTCTTCTTCTTCTGGAACCCCTATGATTCGAATGTTGTAGCGTTTAATATTGTCCTGGAGGTCTCTGAGATTGTCCTCATTTCTTTTAATTCGTTTTTCTTTTATCCTCTCTGATTCATTTATTTCTACCATTCTATCTTCTAATTCACTAATCCTATCTTCTGCCTCTGTTATTCTACTATTTGTTGGCTCCAGAGTGTTTTTAATTTCATTTATTGCATTATTCATTATATATTGACTCTTTTTTATTTCTTCTAGGTCCTTGTTAAACCTTTCTTGCATCTTCTCAATCCTTGTCTCCATGCTATTTATCTGTGATTCCATTTTAATTTCAAGATTTTGGATCAATTTCACTATCATTATTTGGAATTCTTTATCAGGTAGATTCCCTATCTCTTCCTCTTTTGTTTGGTTTGGTGGGCATTTATCCTGTTCCTTTATCTGCTGGGTATTCCTCTGTCTCTTCATCTTGTTTAAATTGCTGAGTTTGGGAGTCCTTTCTGTATTCTGGCAGTTTGTGGAGTTCTCTTTATTGTGGCGTTTCCTCGCTGTGTGTGGGTATGTAGAGGTGGCTTGTCAAGGTTTCCTGGTTAGGGAAGCTTGTGTCGGTGTTCTGGTGGGTGGAGCTGTATTTCTTCTCTTTGTTCAGTCGCGCTATGGGGAGGGAGGGAGGGATGCTGCAAACAAATGACACTGGCGTGCGCTCGCAGTGCCTCAGCCACACTGGGTCTGCCCCCGCTCACGGCGCGTGTAGCCTCCCTGCCCACACTGCTCAGGCTCTAGGTTGTTCCGCCGGGAACAATCCGAGGCTGGCCCTGGGTTGCATGCACCTCCCAGGTCCAAGCCGCTCAGGTTCAGGCACTCAGGTAGTCCTCAGAGGCGCAGACTCAGTTGGGGCTGCGTTTTGTGCTCTTCCCAGGTCCGAGCAGCTCAGGTGATGAGGTGTTTGGCGAGCGCCAATGCTGCGACTTATCGCCTCCCCACCACTTGGTTATCTGGGTGTAAAACCGGCGCACCTTCTCAGGCAGATGTTGACCGTCCAGACCCCCAGTAAGTTTTAGTTAGCAAAGAAGCCAGTTTTATAGATAATGTCTCTCTGGGGCTGCGATTGCCCCCTTCCGGCTCTGGCTGCCTGTCACCGGAGGGGGAAGGTTTGCAGCCGGCTACCTCTGTTTAGTCCTTTGTTCCGTGCGCGGGCTGGCGGTGTCTTAGGTTAGGGCTGGCTTTTCGCATGGTAGATATCCCACAGTCTGGTTTGCTAGCCCAAATTATTTCACTCAGATAGTGCTCAGGGTATTCAGGCCAGACTCTTACTCTCAGCGATGCAGCCCGCGCCGCGCCTCCCTGCCCAGCCCCCGCTTGCTAATGGCGGATGCAGGCGTCTGCGCTGCTTCTCCGCTGGAGGAGTTACCGTAGGGCTCGCAATCTGAGAGTTTTAATTGTTTATTTATTTTTTCTCCCTGTTATGTTGTCCTCTGTGCTTCCAAAGCTCGGCACGGATTCGGCAGTGAGAAGGTTTCCTGGTGTTTGGAAACTTCTCTCTTTTTAAGACTCCCTTCCCGGGACGAAACTCCATCCCTCCCTCTTTTGTCACTTTTATTGTCTTTAATATTTTTTCCTACCTCCTTTCGAGGAGTTGGGTTGCTTTTCTGGGTGCCTGATGTCCTCTGCCGGCATTCAGAAGTTGTTTTGTGGAATTTACTCGACGTTTAAATGCTCTTTTGATGAATTTGTGGGGGAGAAAGTGTTTTCCCCGTCCTACTCCTCCGCCATCTTGGCGCCTTCCCCCACCACCTCTTTTAATATCTTCTGCTTCTGTTAGGTCCATACCATTTCTGTCCTTTATCGAGCCCATCTTTGCATGAAATATTCCCTTGGTACCTCTAATTTAATAAATCCTTACAAATAATCCCTCTGAAGCTAATGGAGGCAGAGGGTTTTTTCTTTTATATTTGAAAGGTATTTACTTTATGAAATTATGATGGTTTCTGCCATACAACAATGTGAATCAGACTTAGTAGACGCCTTGAATCTCCCCTCCTCTCCCCACCCCATCCCGCCCATCTAGCCTGTCACAGAGCACTGGCTTGAGCTCTCTGTGTTGTACAGCAACTTCCCACTAGCTATCAGCTTTACACATGGTAATGTTATTATTTCAATACTACCCTCTCAATTTGTTCCACCCTCTCCTTCCCACACTGTGTCCACAAGTCTCTTCTCTATGTCTGCATCTCTATCAGCAGAGGAGTTTTGAAGCACATCAAAAACTGGAGTTATTGTAGCTTGTCTTTCATCCATGTTTCCCAAATGTCTAATAATTCCAACATTTTTAATATTTCCAGTATTACCTTTCTGCTATGAAAGAACAGAAAATCAGTGTATTGATACTTCTACTTCCCTTTCCCCAACCCTATGATCTTATGTGTTTATCATTTTTTAACATTAGTAAGGTTCTTAAAGTATAATTTCTACAGTTACAGGACTTTTGTCATTTTAGTGATTCATTTTTATTTCTTCTTTCCTCCATGAAAGTTAAAAAGTGAAAGTGAAGTCGCTCAGTCGTGTCTGACTCATTGCGATCCCATGGACTGCAACTTGCCAGGCTCCTCCGTCCATGGGATTTTCCAGGCAAGAGTACTGGAGTGGTTCCTTCTCCAGAGGATCTTCCCGACCCAGGGATCGAACCCAGGTCTCCTGCATTATAGGCAGACGGTTTACCGTCTGAGCCACCAGGGATGTCTTTCCTCCATAACAGGCTTCATAATTTTGATAATCATGAATCTGTCACACAAGTGCTCAATAAATACTTCTTTTCCCTTTCCTTCCCACTGATAATACTGAGTGATTTGTTTCATTACAGATCAGATTTCTTTACTGGTTTTTCTTTTTTAAGCTAATCTTTACTCTTGCAGTGATTTCTCTGAGTCAATAGGTGGACATTTATATCTCTCTGAATATATTATGATGAATCATTAGAATTCTTTTTTCCCTGTGTCACATATAAGATTTGCGTGCTCAACAAAAACGCAAATCATTACTATTTTTTGTTACTCACATAAAATGCATTCCAAAGGGAGGGAGGAGAAAATCTAAATTATGATGATTTAAAAGAACGTTCACTTCCCAGGCAACATACCGGGAAGATTATTTCACTGTAGCATAAAAATGACTGATGACCTTGTAGGAATATATCATCTAAATATTTTGTCTTTGCAAAGTCCATATTAATATGACTAGTAAACATTTGGGATTTATATTATGCTTGATAAACTGAAGCATCATAAAAATAAAACACATAGCTGATCTTCATTTTAGAAATGAATAAAAGGAATAAAACATGAAATACAGGAGGTTTTATATGACATTTTTGCATAGTTTAGAATTTTATTTTGGAGCAATACTTTTGCAAGAAAAATTGCACCCACACAGAAGTGACATATCTTTTGATAATTATTGCTCCCCTCAATTCAAGTTTTGTAGCATCAATATAAGAAAGACTGATAACATACATTTCTAATGTTTTTATCTTCTGTAGGCACACAGATTTTCAATAAATGTGATTTTAGCAAATGTGATGTTCATCTTTGCAGTATATGCAAAAAAATGGTAAGAGAATTATAATAAGCAAGTGATAGGAAAATCATAATGATCACAGCTTTAAAATGATTTTAAAGGCCAAATAAGATGTCCCAGAATAATTTATGACACAATCTAAGACTTTTATTTCTAGTTAAAGATAGAGAAGACTAAGGAATGGGCGAACTAGAAACAAAATCCATAGAAAAGAGAAAATAAAACACCCCCCCCCCCACATGTATAAGGTGCACACCTCCAAGTATATTTTTAGGTTTTCAAATAAAATCAAAAAATATCACTTATGTATTGTTGTAATATCTCTTAATTAAACATGTCCAAATTGATAACATCAGCAATAAATCAACTAAATCACAATACATTTTACATATTTAAACTACAAAAGAGTCTTTGATATACAAATATACTTAACAGTATTCATGTACTCTTTTGTAAATTTTGCTAACTGCTCACTATTAGAAAATTTTAGTGTTTTCAATGCCTTCAAAATTTTTGGAATCTGAATTTTTGCTGTTAGTTCAATGAATGCCCTTTTCTGAAACTTTCTTATGTGCAAATCCATGCTATTTTCTTTAGTCATATAATGGTAGTCACCATTTGTTTTATTAAATACTTAGCTTTTACTGAGAATTCATAAAATGAGAAAAGCATAAACATTTAGAAATAATTTACAACAAAATATCAATCCATATCAGAAAAGTCTATGAAATTCTGATTTTTTCTACCATTCCTTGTGTTGAAAAATTTGAAAATGCCTGTTCTGGATATTTTCTGAGCAGATAAGACTTTTATGACAGAATAAAATAATATGACATGTTTATAGTTCCAATGTGAAACTATTATAAACTGTACTCATGTCTAAGATAATTTTGTGCTAGTTAGGTTAACTTCAAATTTAAAACCTCTGAATTTCTTGTATGGCCAAAATTTTCCTCCCTAAATTTAAGCCATGAGCCAAAACTCTGCTTCAACTGGTTATTAAAAGAAAATGTTTTTTTATTTTTAAAAACTTTTTATTTTGTATTGAGATATAGTCAATTAACAGTGTTGTGGTAGTTTCAGGTGCACAGGGACGGGACTCAGCCAAAGTAAGTTATTAAAAAAAAAACAGTCCACTTTTAATGTCATGGCTGTGAATTAAAACCACATGGAGAGACAGTACTACTGTGGACAGTAGAGTTGTGATTTCTGAGAGAAGATACTATCAATCAAGGGCTTGTGAGGCTATAGAACACATCTCCTTCTGCCAAAGATGGTTAAATAGCTACCAGGAAATCCCTGGCATTTTCCCCATAGAAATGTGCCAAGTAACAAACAATGGAAGTGCAACATAGACAAGAAACATAGAAGTGGACCTTGACTATCTGTGACTGGGAAAAAAATCCAGTTTGTGAGACTGTACAACTTTGTGTGGGCATTACAGAAGTAGTAATTAGAGCCATTTCTATTATTTCATTTACCCCTTACATTTCTTTTAAAATGTTTAGCATTAAAACATAACTAGATTTAACCACAGGGTGAGTGTTTATAAATTAAGCTCACCTAAAAATCATTTTGTAGTTAGGATCATGAAAGGTTGTTGTTGAATCACACGAAGACATCGGGATTCTTGGCCCCCGGAGGAGAAGAATTCAATCCGGGGCCAGAGACGAGGCTTGATCGCTCAGAGCTTTTGTGTAATAAAGTTTTATTAAAGTATAAAGGAGATAGAGAAAGCTTCTGACATAGGCATCAGAAGGGGGCAGAAAGAGTACCCGCTTGCTAGTGTTAACAATGAAGTTATATAATCCAAAGAATGTCTGGAGGTTGTAAAGACCTCATCAGACCTACTCCCATAATTTACATTTTAAGATAACACTGTCCTCAGGCAGGATACATCCTTGTAAAGACCAGGTCTACTCCCATAATTTACATCTTAAGATAACAGAAGGTTTAATCCAAAGACTGTCCTTAGGCAGGATACATTATTGTTATATAATCCTAAGGAATGTGGAGAAAGAAAAAAAGTTTGTCCTTTCTTCCTCCTTGAGAATTCCAGACCCCTCTCTCCTTGGGGACCCCTAGACTCCTTATCAACCTGCCTAGGAAATGACTCTCTCAATCACATTCAGAATTTATCAATCATAAATATCAACATATATCATTTTGGGCTTCTTGGCTCAGACAGTAAAGAATCTCCCTGCAATGTAGGAGATCCAGGTTCAATGCCTGGGTTGGGAAGATCTCCTGGAGAAGGAAATGGTAACCCATTCCAGTATTCTTGCCTGGAAAATTCCATGGACAGAGGAGCCTGGTGGGCTACCATCCATGGGGTCACACAGAGTCGGACACAACTGAGCAACTAACATATTATTTTGACTGAGCAGCAGTCTTTCCTGTGAAATACAAATACTCTCAGAATCCAAATGTACTTTTAATTATCAGTGTATTTATAAGTGACAAAACCACATTTAGCCTACATTACAATTACAAGCAGTTTGATATTCAATTCAGTTCAGTTCAGTCGCTCAGTCGTGTCCGACTCTTTGAGACTCCATGAACTGCAGCACGCCAGGCCTCCCTGTCCATCACCAACTCCTGGAGTTCACCCAAACCCACGTCCATCGAGTTGGTGATGCCATCCAGCCATCTCATCCTCTGTCGTCCCCTTCTCCTCTTGCCCCCAATCCCTCCCAGCATCAGAGTCTTTTCCGATGAATCAGCTCTTCATATGAGCTGGCCAAAGTACTGGAGTTTCAGCTTTAATATCATTCCTTCCAAAGAACACCTAGGACTGATCTCCTTTAGAATGGACTGGTTGGATCTCCTGGCAGTCCATCGGACTCTCAAGAGTCTTCTCCAACACCACAGTTCAAAACCATCAATTCTTCAGCGCTCAGCTTTCTTCACAGTCCAACTCTCACATCCATACATGACTACTGGAAAAACCATAGGCTTGACTAGACGGACCTCTGTTGGCAAAGTAATGTCTCTGCTTTTGAATATGCTATCTAGGTTGGTCATAACTTTCTTTCCAAGGAGTAAGCGTCTCTTAATTTCATGGCTGCAATCACCATCTGCAGTGATTTTGGAGCCCAGAAAAATAGAGTCTGACACTGTTTCCACTGTTTCCCCATCTATTTGCCATGAAGTGATGGGACCAGATGCCATGATCTTAGTTTTCTGAATGTTGAGCTTTAAGCCAACTTTGTCACTCTCCTCTTTCACTTTCATCAAGAGGGTTTTTAGTTCCTCTTCACTTTCTGCCATAAGGGTGGTGTCATATGCATATCTGAGGTTATTGATATTTCTCGTGGCAATCTTGATATTACTTGCAACAAATATAAACTAATATTTTATCTTTGTCCATCAACATGGACTTTATGGTGAATGCCCTTTAACTGCTTTCATGTTGAGAAAGTATGTTGATGATAGCTATCCTTATTTTGTTTTACTTATCCAAACACTTCTAATTTTGCTTCATTTTTAACCCACAGCAGACTACTCTGAAAGGTAGAAAATCTTGGTTTGACTCATGGGGTTTCACTGTCTTTACCTTGTGTTTCCACAGTACTCTATAAAACACTTTGGCCTCTATTTCTTATATTCTAGCTGTTTGCTCTAATGTCTGATTTTACATCATTGCCCAATTCCAGGAAAGCTGGCTTTGTTTATTTTTTTTCTTATTCACTGTTAGATAAGTCCTAGAAGCTGACTCAATACAGAGTTAATGTTGGCTCTTAAACATATTCAAAATTAGATAAATTCATTAGCCTAGCAAGATCCTGAAATATCTAACTTAAATTTAAGGCACATTCAAGTCACCACTGAGGAGCAAATAAATTTATTTAATCACTGAAGTACAGAGCACAAGCATAACCCATGTAACTCCAGGAATTTCCTTCAGCAATCATTATAAAAATCATTTTCTATGCCATTTTTTGGGGGGACTTTATCAAATATAAACCTGTGAAATGGGCATAAAGATATAGCAAACAGACGAACATTTCTTAGAGCTGCAGACCAGTCATTAGCTGCAGACTAATCATAACCTGTCATGATTAGTGAATTCATTTTATATTTTATCTCACTGGCCTCGCCAAAGCTCATGCCTCAAGTTCTGTTTTGCCTCTTAGAAGTATCTTCTAAATATTTTAATGTCTTTTACTCTTGAATAATAAACATATAATGTCGGTAATTTTTTGTGAATAATTGAAAATACTAAAAGCGTGTGAGACCAACAAGCAGGTGTGTTACTTACAGTATTCTACCGTGTTCTTTCCATCTGTTTGAGTTTTGATTCAACTTGACAAGACGTAAATATGCTTAATTCCTGTGAAGAATAAAGTTCTCCTGATGATTACTTTCAACTGGAGTAGGGAACACGATGTAAGAATGAAAGTCAGGATTTTATTTCACTTGTCCTGAAGATCTTGTCTCCCCAAGGACAAAACATATTTCTGAGGAAAAAACAAGGAGAATGCTGTTTTACTTGGTGCCATCAACTCAAAGTAAATGTATGTTGATCTTCAGTATTTGCTTATACATACCATCTTTAAATGTAATAAGAAATATAGAAACTTTACTCTAAAATATTTCATTGCCTAACAAGAGGAAATTTACTCAGAGTCATTGCTACAGGGAGACAGTTAAGCATTTTCAAGAGTTTGTTTGATTTGACACCTGACTTTTCCTGTTTGTGAAGTGGGTAAATAATATCTCCCTAATAAAATGTTTGTGAAGACTGCATGGGAATGTAAATATAAATTGAATGTGATATTTAGATTAAAACGCCTAGAATGATTCTTCAAAAAGTGCAATTGCCTCCTAAATATTAATCTCACTAATCCATCCTTTTCATTTTTAATTGAATTCATATTTATTTTTTCCCTCTATTCCATTGGGAAACTTAAAAAATGTGAGAGACAGTATTCAAGTGTAATTTGAAAGATGCAGAAAAGAAACCCCTAGTAATGTTGAGCAGTCATGGGACTAGTAGATTAGCTAGGACTATGAGCCATCCTGGAAGTTACAATCAAGCCTTTCTTCACTTCCTGTGATAGCACAGTCAGGTGGCAAAAATAAGCTCCAGCTTTTCTTGAGATCTGCCACACTAAACCTTATCACTGCCTATGATTAAGCTAGATCATTTACACATAAGATTTTTGCCTGGAGTTGGACTTCTCAGTTCCTTTGTGAATGCAAAATTGGAAAGCAAGGGAATTTCAAGATGTCTGAGCAAGCAGAAGGAGGATATAGAAAATATCTCTCTCCACAAATGCATCAGGAATACATCTAGAGATGCAACAATTACCATAGAACACCAAATGAATACTATTAGGAAACCCTGAACACTGGAAAGGACTGTAAAGATCCCCGCATAATGGGTCTCTGAGGACAATTTCCCCACTTTGGTTTGTATATTGATTTTTTCCTTTTTTAAAAAAAAATCATTTTTGCCTATTTGTTTTATTTCCTTTGCTTTATTCTTCCATTAGTTCTCTGCTTTGGTTTTTGGTTTGTTTGTTTTGTGATTTCGTTGGAATTTTTTTTTAATTGTTTGATTTTGTTTTTAGATTCATTAGTTTATCTTGTTGGTATCTTGATGACCTAGAAGGGTGGGATGGGGGAGGGAGGCTCTCGAGCGAGGGGGTAAGCGTATACATATAGTTGATTCATGGAAGAGAAAATAGCAATCCACTCCAGTATTCTTGCCTGGAAAATTCCATGGACAGAGGAGGCTGGTGGGCTACAGTCCCTGGGATCACAAAGTCAGACATAGCTAAGCATGAAGGCATGCACCTGCTTCACTTTATTGTACAGCAGAAATGAACACAACCTTGTAAAGCAATTATACACCAAGAAAAAAGAGGAAAAAATTGGAAAGCATCTCACTCACATTAGACAAATACATATGTGCTAGAGAAAAAGCCCTTGCATTTCTAAATTACAGGGTAGATATAAAGGACTTCAGGAAAAAATGGATGTGATCAGTTTGGGGGTAATATTTAAATAGATTGCGGTACATCCACATAACAATATGTTAAGTAATAGCTATAAAAGGTGTTTTCAAGAATAGTTAATGAAAATACTTGCAGTATAATGTGAAATAAAGAATGTAGAGTCATTCTAGTGTCAGTCTAGTCATTCTAGTCTGAATCTAGTATAGAGTCAGAACCCAGTTTATAGATATATCTATGTATGTGTGGGTATGGCCTTGAGAAACATGTGTGCATCTGTGTATGCTCAGTTACTGGAGTCATGTCTGACTCTTTGTGACCCTATGGGCTGTAGCCTACCAGGTTCCTCTGTCCATGGGATTTTCTCAGCAAAAATGTAGGAGTGAATAGCCATTTACTCCTCCAGAGGATTTTTATCTAATGTTAAATGTAGCTATTTCTGGATAATTGAATTATGAAAAAAAGCTTTGTAACTTCATGAGATTTAACAAATTCTCAATAATGATCATGTATAACATATTTATTAAATATATAATTTTACAGGCAAGTATTAAAACTTTAAAGATATGGTGTCTTAGCAAAGAAAAAAGATGCTGAGAAGCCTGCAGTGATGCACTTGTTAGCTCTCTCAGCACAGGCAGATGGAGCAGATGAAAGTAAAAGAAGTCCCAGATGTGAAAAAGAAAATTTATTGGAACCTACATCTCCATGAAACTTATGCCTGCTTCTTTGTTGAACTCTTAGCTCTTTTTTTTTGTGTGTGTGTGTATAAAAATACTATACTAATTTGTTAATATATTAATTAAGCAAACTAAACATGAATTGATTTATAACAAATCATATTTGGAAGGACATGGGGGAAGAAAGCACTTTTTAAGATTAAAAAGTAGAATTATGACTGTTAGTGATGAACCAACCACTTCTTTACTCCCTCCATATTTAACCCTGGACCCTAAGCTGCCTTCATTCTTCAGGGGTGTGTGTGCTGTTGAGTAGCCTCCTGATTCTCTGGGTGCCCACCAGAGAGGCTTGATCTTACTGTTTTTCTGTAAATGTAACGTCTGCCATTTCCATTGTGATGAATGCCATTGAAAAACAACGGGACTTGAGATCATCACCACACTTTTTCTATTTTGCATCATGTTGACAACTTAAATTGTCCCCTAACAGCACAGTCCTTCCATGACTTTTTGATAAAGATTTGTTTTAGAGGATTAAGAATTCTTCATCTTGGCCTCACCCTTTCCTTTTTTTAAATGTAAACATAACTTTTGTTTATTTATTTTTAAATTTATTTATTTATTTTTACTTTACAATATTGTATTGGTTTTGCCATAATTGACATGAATCTGCCACAGGGGTACATGTGTTCCCCATCCTGAACCTCCTTCCCACCTCCCTCCCCATCCCGTCCCTCTGGGTCATCCCAGTGCACCAGCCCCAAGCACCCTGTATCATGCATCAAACCTGGACTGGTGATTCATTTCACATATGGCAATACACATGTTTCAATGCCATTCTCCCAAACCATCCCACCCTTGCCCTCGCCCACAGAGTCCAAAAGACTGTTCTATATATCTGTCTCTTTTGCTGTCTTGCATAGAGGGTTATCATTACCATCTTTCTAAATTTCATATATATGCATTATTATACTGTATTGGTGTTTTTCTTTCTGGCTTACTTCACTGTGGTCTTGTTCTTGACATTCAAATTTTATTTTCCTCAAGAAACTCAAAGACTGAATTACTGTCATTTAACAAAGAGGAACAGATCCTGAAATAACAAAGGACTACACAGATTTTTCCTGAAAAGTTGATGGAGAACTGATGGCATTAATTCTGTTTCTTTTCAGAATGATTCTTTACCCACATGGCTGTTTCCCTCCTGTTCAAGTAATCCAAAACAGAAGCAAGTAAGTTTCAGAATTACTGGAAGCTCAGCTTGTAATCGCTGAGCAAGTTAATCAAGAGAACACATTTATCACATTTATATCAATGTGAATATAATTTTTTAAAAACAAATTCCATGTGTAATGAATGTAGACAACCATGTACTCATTGACAAAGGCCAGAAGGTTGGATAGCTTTCTTTCTCTCTCTTTTTTTTTTTTTCAAAATTGCCTTTAACCTTACTAAGCCACTGTTTTCTCATTTAGATAGATATACAATAATGGAATTTTTAATATTTTAAGAGCTTGATTATGTATCTCATTTCATTCAGACAAGAGGACAAACTGGGGCCAAGCTCCAAAGTATTTTAGAAGAGTAGACTACCTCATAGATACAAAGTTATAGTGGAGTCTCATGCTATGAAGATAGGTGGAATGTAATGTTTTCAGTGAAAGAAATAAAGAAGATATACATGGGCATGAAGTAAGCAACTTGTGTTCTTCTGATTGTTTCTTTGATTTGCCTTGAACTCCATTATCTCTGCAGAATGTGGCAGGCACCCTCTACTGTGGTTGAGATCACCACCTTTGGGAAATCACACAGAAGTCAGGTTAAAGACTAATGGAGATAAGAATCTGCTTATCTGTCCCACAGGAGTAGTGGCTGCGGGGGCAGGAACGGCAGAGAGGACATACCCCACGTCCAAGGTCAGGAGCGGAAGCTGAGAGGAGAGACCCCACGTCCAAAGTAAGGAGCAGTGGCTGTGCTTTGCTGGAGCAGCCATGAAGAGAGACCCCATGTCCAAGGTAAGAGAAACCCAAGTAAGATGGTAGGCACTGAGAGAGGGTATCAGAGGGCAAACAGACTGAAACCATAATCACAGAAAACTAGCCAATCTAATCACACGGACCACAGCCTTGTCTAACTCAGTGAAACTAAGCCATGCTGTGTGGGGCCACCCAAGATGGACGGGTCATGGTGGGGAGTTTTGACAGAATGTGGTCCACTGGAGAGGGGAATGGCAAACCACTTCAGTATTCTTGCCTTGAGAACCCCATGAACGGTATGAAAAGGCAAAAAGATAGGACACTGAAAGATGGACACCCCAGGTCAGTAGGTGCCCAATATGCTACTGGAGATCAGTGGAGAAATAACTCCAGAAAGAAAGAAGGGATGGAGCCAAAGCAAAAACAACACCCAGTTGTGGATGTGACTGGTGATACTGCATAGAAACCTGGAATGTTAGGTCCATGAATCAAGGCAAATTGGAAGTGGTCAAACAGGAAATGGCAAGAGTGAACGTCGACATTCTAGGAATCAGCGAACCAAGATGGACTGGAATGGGTGAATTTAACTCAGATGACCATTATATCTACTACTGTGGGCAGGAATCCCTTAGAAGAAATGGAGTAGCCATCATGGTCAACAAAAGAGTCCGAAATGCAGTACTTGGATGCAATCTCAAATATGACAGAATGATCTCTGTTCTTTTCCAAGGCAAACCATTCAATATCACAGTAATCCAAGTCTATGCCCTGACCAGTTACACTGAAGAAGCTGAAGTTGAACAGTTCTACGAGGACCTACAAGACATTTTTAGAACTAACAACAAAAAAAGATGTCCTTTTCATTACAGGGGACTGGAATACAAAAGTAGGAAGTGAAGAAACACCTGGAGTAACAGGCAAATTTGGCCTTGGAGTACAAAATGAAGCAGGGCAAAGGCTAATAGAGTTTTGCCAAGAAAATGCACTAGTCATAGCAAAGACCCTCTTCCAACAACACAAGAGGAGACTCTACACATGGACATCACCAGATGGTCAACACCGAAATCAGATTGATTCCATTCTTTGCAGCCAAAGATGGAGAAGCTCTATACAGTCAGCAAAAACAAGACCAGGAGCTGACTGTGGCTCAGATCATGAACTTCTTAATGCCAAATTCAGACTTAAATTGAAGTGGGGAAAACCACTAGACCATTCAGGTATGACCTAAATCAAATCCCTTATGATTATACAGTGGAAGTGAGAAATAGATTTAAGGGACTAGATCTGATAGACAGATGAACTATGGTGGGAGGTTCGTGACATTGTACAGGAGACAGGGATCAAGACTATCTCCAAGAAGAAGAAATGCAAAGAAGCAAAATGGCTGTCTGAGGAGGCCTTACACATAGCTGTGAAAAGAAGAGAAGCCAAAAGCAAAGGAGAAAAGGAAAGATATCCATTTGAAGGCAGAGTTCCAAAGAATAGCAAGGAGAGATAAGAAAGCCTTCCTCAGCGATCAGTGCAAAGAAATAGAGGAAAAGAATAGAATGGGAAAGACTAGAGAGCTCTTCAAGAAAATTAGAGATACCAAGGGAACATTTCATGCAAAGATGGGCTCAATTAAGAACAGAAATGGTGGGAACCTAACAGAAGCAGAATATATTAAGAAGAGGTGGCAAGAATACACAGAAGAACTGTACAAAAAAGATCTTCATGACCCAGATAATCACGATAGTGTGATCACTCACCTAGAGCCAGACATCCTGGGATGTGAAGTCAAGTGGGCCTTAGGAAGCATCACTACAAACAAAGCTAGTGGAAGTGATGAAATTCCAGTTGAGCTATTTCAAATCCTAAAAGATGATGCTGAGGAAATGCTGCACTCAATATGTCAGCAAATTTGGAAAACTCAGCAGTGGCCACAGGACTGGAAAAGGTCAGTTTGCATTCCAATCCCAAAGAAAGGCAATGCCAAAGAATGCTCAAACTACCGCACAATTACACTCATCTCACATGCTAGTAAAGTAATGCTCAAAATTCTCCAAGCCAGGCTCAGCAATACGTGAACCGTGAACTTCCAGATGTTCAAGCTGGTTTTAGGAAAGGCAGAGGAACCAGAGATCAAATTGCCAACATCTGCTGGATCATCGAAAAAGCAAGAGAACATCCAGAAAAACATCTATTTCTTTTTTATTGACTATGCCAATGCCTTTGCCTGTGTGGATCATAATAAACTGTGGAAAATTCTTCAAGATATGGGCATACCTGACCACCTGACCTGCCTCTTGAGAAACCTGTATACAGGTCATGAAGCAACAGTTAGAACTGGGCATGGAATAACAGACTGGTTCCAAATAGGAAAAGGAGTCCGTCAAGGCTGCATATTGTCACCCTGCTTATTTAACTTACTTGCAGAGTACATCATGAAAAATCATGGGCTGGAATCAAGATTGCTGGGAGAAATATCAGTAACCTCAGATATGCAGATGACACCACTGTTATGGCAGAAAGTGAAGAAGAACTAAAGAGCTTCTTGATAAAAGTGAAAAAGGAGAGTGAAAATGTTGGCTTAAAGCTCATCATTCAGAAAACTAAGATCATGGCATCTGGTCCCATCACTTCATGGGAAGTAGATGGGGAAACAGTGGAAACAGTGTCAGACTTTATTTTTCTGGGCTCCAAAATCACTGCAGATGGTGATTGCAGCCATGAAATTTAAAGAAGCTTACTCTTGGAAGGAAAGGTATGACCAACCTAGACAGCATATTAAAAAGCAGAGGCATTACTTTGTCAACAAAGGTCTGTCTAGTCAAGGATATGGTTTTTCCAGTAGTCATGTATGAATGTGAGAGTTGGACTATAAAGAAAGCTGAGAACTGAAGAATTGATGCTTTTGAACTGTGGTGTTGGAAAAGACTCTTGAGGGTCCCTTGGACTGCAAGGAGATCCAACCAGTCCATCCTAAAGGAGATCAGTCCTGGGTATTCTTTGGGAGGACTGATGCTGAAGCTGAAACTCCAATACTTTGGCCACCTGAAGTGAAGAGCTGACTCATTTGTAAAGACCCTGATGCTGGGAAAGATTGAGGGTGGGAGGAGAAGGAGACAACAGAGGATGAGATGGTTCGATGGCATCACCAACTCAATGGATATGAGTTTGGGTAATCTCTGGGAATTGGTGATGGACAGGGAGGCCTTGTGTGCTGCAGTTCATGGTGTGCAGAGTTGGACACGACTGAGTTACTGAACTGAACTGAATTGTTGTCCTGACTCCTCTCTAAGCTAAAAGGCAAGAATATGTCTTAGATCCTCTAGTATGTGAGCAAGCAAGTTTACTTAGAAAGAAGATGAGGTTGAATTTATAAGGTTAAAGCCACCTATCAATTGGTCAGTTTCTTATCTTTCTAACTCATTTAGCTCCAGGATGAGTGAGTTAAAATCCTATTCCTGTCATTCATAGCAGTGTGATAAGGTAATACTTTAAGCTATCCTGACCATCAGTTTCCTCATCTGTAAAATGAGGCTACTACTTAGAACTTCCCTCAGTGTTGCAGAGATGATTAAATGAGTCAGCACATGCCAAGGAGGGCCTAGCACTGGGTGTGTTTGTCTTTTATCATTCTCTTTTTCTCTTTAACTGGTTGAATAATCTGTGTTCTGAGAGATTTCTGTCAGAACACAGAACATTTCTTTACATAGAGAAATGATTAATCATTTAAAAATATAAAGTTTATTGTCTCATCTAAATTACTGCTACTTTACTCCAGCTTGGGTATAGTCATTAGCTAACAGAAATGATACGGTACCGTGGACATACTGTGGATTTATGAGAATGCAGAGCAATTGCTCTGTGATCTCCACCAGATCAAATCTCAAATAAGTAAGCATTACAGCAGATTGACTAGTTTAAAAAGTTTTCATTTCATTAATATTATTTTTGTGCTTAATAATGTTTCTGTTTCATTATAATTTATCTCAGATTCACAAAATTGCTTGGTTCATGGTACACTGGAAGCATTGGTTGGCAAACTTTTCAGTCATTTTAATGTTATTATTATTTCATCCAATATCATCTATCTACTTATTTCCCTCTCCTGTAAAGGCCTTGGGCTACTCATTACCTGTTGGCCCTCAGATCCAACCAGTCTGCATTCCCCCTGCATGCCCTTGGCCTGCATTTTAAACAAGGAACAGACCCCCTACAGAATACATGTCCAGACTCCCTTATCCTCTGTTGTCATGTTAGGCTGGGTCAATAGGAGGCACAAGAAAGGAGAGAAGGGGAAAATGCAGGTGATTTTCCTCCTTGTCTCTCCATATTAAACTACCTGGCATGGATTCCATTTTCTTGACTGGAGTCTGACTCTATACTCACCAAATCTAGAGTATTTAAAATGCATTTTAAGTTATGCATATGTTGTTGAAAAGTATATGCTGATACTTGCAAGTTTTAAAAATTAACAGTAATAGACTTTCTTACTTTAAACTTACTACTCTTTTAAAAATCTAATCATGGTGTTGTATAAATTTTACTAATTTTAGAACACTTTATAGTATTCCATCCCTTACAAAGAAAAGAAATTCTACTATTATTTACCATAGTAATAGATATATAAATTGTTTTCAATTCCGCACTGCACATCAGGGAATGATGATACCAGGAAATTCCCTACATCTCATCCTGTTATTTTTGTTCAGTAGCCAAGTCATGCCTGACTCTGGAACTCCAGGCACTGCAGCACACCAAGATCCCCTGTCTTTCACTGTCTCCCCAAATTTGGTCAAACTCATATCCATTGAGTCGGTGATGCCATCCAACCATCTCATCTTCTGTCATCCCCTTCTCTTCCTACCTTCAATCTTTCACAGCATCAGGGTCTTTACCAATGAGTTAGTTCTTCATATCAGGTGGCCAAATATTGGATTTTCAGCTTCAGCATCAGTCCTTCCATTGAGTATTCAGGGTTGATTTCCTTTAGGATTGACAGGTTTGATCTCCTTGCTGTCCAAAGGTCTTTCAAGAGTCTTCTCCAGCACCACAGTTTGAAAGCATCAATTCTTTGGCTCTCAGCCTTCTTTAAGGTCCAACTCTCACATTTGTAGATGACTATTGGAAAAACTATAGCTTTGACGATATGGACCTTTGTTGGCAAAGTGATATCTCTGCTTTTTAATATGTTGTCTAGGTTTGGTCATAGCTTTTGTTCCAAGGAGCAAGCCTTTTAATTTTGTGGCTGCAGTCACTGTCTGCAGTGATTTTGGAGCCCAAGAAAATAAATTATGCTACTGTTTTCACTTTTTCTCCATCTATTTGCCAGAAATGATGGGACTTAATGCCATGGTCTTAGTTTGTTGAATGCTGAGTTTTAAGCTAGCTTTTCACTCTCCTCTTTTACCCCCATCAAGAGTCTCTTTAGTTCCTCTCACTTTCTGCCATTAGAGTGGCATCATTTGCATATCTGAGGTTGTTGATATTTCATCCTAATGTAATGCATTAAAAGGTTTGCTATTATCATAAGAACTAAAGAGCCTCTTGATAAAGTGAAAGAGGATAGTGAAGAAGTTGGCTTAAAACTCAACATTCAGAAAACTCAGATCATGGCATCTGGTCCCATCACTTCATGGCAAATAGATGGGGAAACAGTGGAAACAGTGACAGACTTTATTTTTTTTGGCTCCAAGGTCACTGTAGATGGTGACTGCAGTCATGAAATTAAAAGATGCTTGCTCCTTGGAAGAAAAGTTATAACCAGTCTAGACAGCATATTAAAAAGCAGAGACATTACTTTGTCAACAAAGGTCCGTCTAGTCAAGGCTATGGTTTTTCCAGTAGTCATGTATGGATGTGAGAGTTGGACAATAAAGAAAGCTTAGCACTGAAGAATTGATGCTTTTGAAGTGTGGTGTTGGAGAAGACTCTTGAGGGTCCCTTGGACTGTAAGGAGAACCAACCAGTTCATCCTAAAGGAAATCAGTCCTGTATATTCATTGGAAAGACTGATGTTGAAGCTAAAACTCCAATATTTGGCCACCTGATGTGAAGAACTGACTCATTTGAAAAAACCCTGATGCTAGGAAAGATTGAGGGTGGGAGGAGAAGAGGACAACATAGGATGAGATGGTTGGATGGCATCATCGACTCGATGGACATGAGTATGTGTAGGCTCTAGGAGTTGGTGATGGACACGAAGGCCTGGTGTGCTGCGGTTCCTGGGGTCACACAAAGTCAGACACCACTGAGTGACTGAACTCATTATCATCAGTTCAGTTCAGTTCAGTCACTCAGTTGTGTCTGACACTTTGTGACCCCATGAACTGCAGCACTCCAGGCCTCCCTGTCCATTCAAATTCCCGGAGTCCACCCAAACCCATGTCCATTGAGTCAATGACGTCATCCAACCATCTCATCCTCTGTCGTCCTCTTCTCCTCCTGCCCTCAATCTTTCCCAGCATCAGGGTCTTTTTCAATCAGTCAGCTCTTTGCATCAGGTGGCCAAAGTGTTGGTGTTTCAGCCTCAACATCAGTCCTTCCAATAGAACACCCAGGAGTGATCTCCTTTAGGATGGACTGGTAGGGTATCCTTGCAGTGCAAGGGACTCTCAAGAGTCTTCTCCAACACCATAGTTCAAAAGCATCAATTCTTCTGTGCTCAGCTTTGTTTATAGTCCAAATCTCACATCCATACATGACCACAGGAAAAACCATAGCCTTGACTAGACAGACCTTTTTTGGCACTTTGCCATTACTTTAATGTCTCTGCTTTTGAATATGCTGTCTAGGCTGGTCATAACTTTCCTTCCAAAGAGTAAGGGTATTTTAATTATGTTGTTGCAATTGCCATCTGCAGTGATTTTGGAGCCCAGAAATAAAGTCAGCCATCGTTTTCACTGTTTCCCCACATATCTGCCGTGAAGTAATGGGACTGGATGCCATGATCTTAGTTTTCTGAACATTGAGCTTTAAGCCAACTTTTTCACTCTCCTCTTTCACTTTAATCAAGAGGCTTTTTAGTTCTTCACTTTCTGCCATAAGGGTGGTGTCATCTACATATCTGAGGTTACTGATATTTCTCCCGGCAATCTTGATTCCAGCTTGTGCTTCTTCCAGCCCAGCATTTCTCATGATGTACTCTGCATATAAGTTAAATAAGCAGGGTGATAATATACAGCCTTGACATACTCCTTTTCCTATTTGGAACCAGTCTGATGTTCCACGTCCAGTCCTAACTGTCGCTTCCTGACCTGCATACAGGTTTCCCAAGAGGCAGGTCAGGTGGTCTGGTATTCCCATCTCTTTCAGAATTTTCCACAGTTTCTTGTGATCCACACAGTCAAAGGCTTGGGCATAGTCAATAAAGAAGAAATAGATGTTTTTCTGGAACTCTCTTGCTTTTTTGATGATCCAGCAGATGCTGGCAATTTGATATCTGGTTCCTCTGCCTTTTCTAAAACCAGCTTGAACATCTGGATGTTCACGGTTCATGTATTGCTGAAGCCTGGCCTGGAGAATTTTAAGCATTACTTTACTAGTGTGTGAGATGAGTGCAGTTATGTAGTAGTTTGAGCATTCTTTGGCATTGCCTTTCTTTGGGACTGGGATGAAAACTGACATTTTCCAGTCCTGTGGACACTGCTGTTTTTTCCATATTTGCTGGCATATTGAGTGCAGCACTTTCACAGCATCATCTTTCAGGATTTGAAATAGCTCAACTGGAATTCCATCACCTCCACTAGCTTTGTTGGTAGTGACACTTCCTAAGGCCCACTTGACTTCACATTCCAGGATGTCTGGTTCTAGGTGAGTGATCACACCATCGTGATTATCTGGGTCGTGAAGATCTTTTTTGTACAGTTCTTCTGTGTATTCTTGCCACCTCTTCTTAATATCTTCTGCTTCTGTTAGGTCCATTCCATTTCTGTCCTTTGTTAAGCCCATTATCATCAGTTCAGTCGTTCAGTCGTGCCTGACTCTGTGGCCCCATGAATCGCAGCACGCCAGGCCTCCCTGTCCATCACCAACTCCCGGAGTTTACCCAAACTCATGTCCATCGAGTCATGATGCCATCCAGCCATCTCATTCTCTGTCGTCCCCTTGTCCTCCTGCCCCCAATCTCTCAGCATCAGGGTCTTTTCCATGAGTCAATTCTTCACATGAGGTGGCCAAAGTATTGGAGTTTCAGCTTCAACATCATTCCTTCCAATGAACACCCAGGACTGGTCTCCTTTAGGATGGACTGGTTGGATCTCCTTGCGGTCCAAGGGACTCTCAAGAGTCTTCTCCAACACCACAGTTCAAAAGCATCAATTCTTTGACACTCAGCTTTCTTCACAGTCCAACTCTCACATCCATACAAAACCTTGCAAAAACCATAGCCTTGACTAGACGGACCTTTGTTGGCAAAGTAATATCTCTGTTTTTGATTATGCTATCTAGGTTGGTCATAACTTTCCTTCCAAGGAGTAAGTGTCTTTTAATTTCATGGCTGCAATCACCATCTGCAGTGAGTTTGGAGCCCCCAAAAATAAAGTCTGACACTTTTTCCACTGTTTCCCCTTCTATTTGCCATGAAGTGATGGAACCAGATGCCATGATCATTATCATCAGGGTAGGTTATTTCTTTTTCAAAATAAAAGGATTCCCTTTTACTTCTTATATTCTGACATTTTCTATCAGAGACTAGGATTGAAAATTATCAAATGCTTTTCTTGCCTCAATGAAATGATTGTACCATTTTCTCCTTTTTTCACCAAAAGGATAATTTACATAAACAGATTTCTGTCTTAACTTCCCCAGAGATAAAATCTACACAATGTTATATTATGTGCTCTGTATATTATTATGTACTTTTAAAGTTGATTAATAAAATTATGCCTTACTAGGCAATCTATTCTTCTCCCTCATTTATATAGCAAAGATTCAGTATAAATCTTAATTTTCTACTTTTACCCTTATTAGTCATTTTTTATTATTTTTGTCCTTGCTACTTCTTTGCATTTACTTTCCTACTCACTGTGCAGTTTTGCTAATATTCTTCTGAAAACCTTATCTATATGCCATACTTTTAATTTAAATTACTACATTTTATTCAATATTTTATTGTCTTTCTTCTTCAATGAAGAAAGTGGGAGAGATTCAAGAGGGAGAGACAATATATACACCTATGGTTAATTCATGTTGATGTATGACAGAAATCAAACCAATATTGTAAACCAACTATCAATCAATTAAAAAAAATAGCAAAAAGAATTATTTAGCTAAGATGGTAAAGCGTCTGCCTGCAAGGCGGGAGACCTGGGTTCAATCCCTGGGTTGAGAAAATCTCCTGGAGAAGGAAATGGCAACCCACTCCAGTTTCTTGCCTGGAGAATCCCAGGGATGAGGGAGCCTGGTGGACTGCCGTCTATGGGGTCACACAGTCGGATACGACTGAAGCGACTTAGCAGCAGCAGCAATCCTTTTACATTTGTTATATTTACAGTTATATTAGGACTTCTGCTTTTGTATGTCCAGTTTTCTATATATCATATTTATTTCAGACTCTAGTTACTTTGTGTTCCTTCTTCACTCTTAATAGCATTAAATGATTTAAATTTACTTTCTCTTCTGATTTAAGTTTGTTTATTTGATTTTTAGTCTTGGTGATTCATACACATATTTAATTTTATGTATACTTATGTGTATTTCTTCCCATCTCTTAAGGACAATATTCATTTCTTTCTTCCTTCTGATATGTAGATAACCTCACCAAGTATATTTTTCTGCCCTTTCTTAATTTGGGGATATTATTTATTTAGACCACTTTAAAGCTTTTTTAACTCACTTATCCAATGTTATCTTCTAAATTTTGTTTCTTCCTGAGTCCATTTCTATTTTTGAGTACTTCCTCCAAAAGTGTTTTCAAAGAAAATTTTGCATATTAAATTTTATGCAGTCTCATATGCCTGAGGATAATATTTTGTTCTCACATTTATATTATAGCCTTACTTGATAAAAAAATTTATGTTCAGATTTATCTTCCATCAATTCATAAATAATATTATTCTATTACTTTCTGGCATGCAATGCAGTTGTTGGGAAATATGATTTTAATCTGATACTTATACTTTTGTAGGCTATTTTCCTCTCTGGAAGCCTTTAGAATGTTTTCTTTATTGGGTGATCTCAAATATTATAGCAATATATATATATAAGTGGGCTTTTACCTTTAAGTTTAAGGTTATATCCATTCATCTGCTGATGGACATCTAGGTTGCTTCCATGTCCTGGCTATTATAAACAGTGCTGCAATGAACATTGGGGTACATGTGTCTCTTTCAATTCTGGTTTCCTCAGTGTGTATGCCCAGCAGTGGGATTGCTGGGTCGTATGGCAGTTCTATTTCCAGTTTTTTAAGGAATCTCCACACTGTTCTCCATAGTGGCTGTACTAGTTTGCATTCCCACCAACAGTGTAAGAGGGTTCCCTTTTCTCCACACCCTCTCCAGCATTTATTGTTCGTAGACTTTTGGATTGCAGCCATTCTGACTGGCATGAGATGGTACCTCACTGTGGTTTTGATTTGCATTTCTCTGATAATGAGTGACGTTGAGCATCTTTTCATGTATTTGTTAGCCATCTGTATGTCTTCTTTGGAGAAATGTCTATTTAGTTCTTTGGCCCATTTTTTGATTGGGTCGTTTATTTTTCTGGAATTGAGCTGCAGGAGTTGCTTGTATATTTTTGGAAGCAACCTAGATGTCTATCAGCAGCTGAATGGATAAGAAAGCTGTGGTACATATACACAATGGAGTATTACTCAGCCATTAAAAAGAATACATTTGAATCAGTTCTAATGAGGTGGATGAAACTGTAGCCTATTATACAGAGTGAAGTAAGCCAGAAAGAAAAACACCAATACAGTATCAGATCAGATCAGGTCAGTCAGTCAGTCATGTCCGATTCTTTGCGACCTCATGAATTGCAGCATGCCAGGCCTCCCTGTCCATTACCAACTCCCGGAGTTCACTCAGACTCATGTCCATCGAGTCAGTGATGCCATCCAGCCATCTCATCCTCTGTCATCCCCTTCTCCTTCTGCCCCCAATCCCTCAAGCATCAGAGTCTTTTCCAATGAGTCAACTCTTCGCATGAGGTGGCCAAAGTACTGGAGTTTCAGCTTTAGCATCATTCCTTCCAAGGAACACCCAGGGCTGATCTCCTTTAGAATGGACTGGTTGGATCTCCTTGCAGTCCAAAGGACTCTCAAGAGTCTTCTCCAACACCACAGTTCAAAAGCATCAATTCTTCGGTGCTCAGCCTTCTTCACAGTCCAACTCTCACATCCATACATGACCACAGGAAAAACCATAGCCTTGACTAGATGAACCTTTGTTGGCAAAGTAATGTCTCTGCTTTTGAATATGCTATCTAGGTTGGTCATAACTTTCCTTCCAAGGAGTAAGCGTCTTTTAATTTCATGGCTGCAGTCACCATCTTCAGTGATTTTGGAGCCCAGAAAAATAAAGTCTGACACTGTTTCCACTGTTACCCCATCTATTTCCCATGAAGTGATGGGACCGGATGCTGAGCTTTAAGCCAACTTTTTCACTCTCCACTTTCACCTTCATCAAGAGGCTTTTTAGTTCCTCTTCACTTTCTGCCATAAGTATACTAATGCATATATATGGAATTTAGAAAGATGGTATGACAACCCTGTATACGAGACAGCAAAAGAGACACTGATATATAGAACAGTCTTTTGGACTCTGTGGGAGAGGAGGAGGATGATTTGGGAGAATGGCATTAAAACATGTGTAATATCATATAAGAAATGAATCACCAGTCCAGGTTCAATGCAGGATACAGGAAGCTTGGGGCTGGTGCACTGGGATGACCCAGAGGGATGGTATGGGGAGGGAGATGGGAGGGGGGTTCAGAATTGGAAACATGTGTACACCCGTGGCGGATGCATGTTGCCGTATGGCAAAACCAATACAATATTGTAAGGTAAAAAAAAAAAAAAAATTAAAAAAAAAAAGAAAAAAAAAGTTTAAGGTTATAGTTGCATTTTTCATCTTCCTTTAAACAGAAGACATATATTATTTCAATTATTCCTTTCTACATTTTTTCTCTGTCTGATATATACAGTCTATGGATGATGGCTCTTCTATTTTTATATTTCATATCTCTAGACTTATCTTTTATTTTGCCAACTTTTTAATCTTTTTCTGTGCTTTCTATAAAATATTACATGATCTCAGCCTCCAGTTACTAATTTTTTTCTTTATTCTATTTTTAGTTCTTTATTTCCTATTTTATATTCTTCATACCTATATTGTAAATTGTTTTTTTATATACTTACATGTCTGCTACCAATTTTATATCCTATTTAAAAGAATTATATGTGGTGCTTTTTAAGTTCAAAATTTGTAAGCTTAATATCTATCTGAAAATTTATTTATTCTCTTGTTTCTTTCATAGACCTTAGTCTTGTCATTTTCCCCTATGATTTCTTATTGCTTTTTGGTGTCAGTTATCTTATCTGTATTGGGGGGTTTTTCACTGTTTTTTTAAATTTTATTTTACATTGGAGTATAATTGATTAACAGCATTGTGTTAGTTTCAAGTGTACAGCAAAATGATTCAGTTATACATATACATTGTATCTATTCTTTTTCAAATTCTTTTACATTTTGGTTGTTACATTATATTCAGCAGAGTTCCTTGTGATTTACAGCAGGTCCTTGATGATTATCCATTTTAAATAGAGCAGTGTATACATGTCAATTCCAGACTCCCTATACCTCCTTCCAACCCTTTCACCTTGGTAACCATAAGCTTGTTCTCTAAGTCTGTGAGTCTGTTTCTGTTTTATAAATAAATTCATTTATATTACTTTTTAAGACTGCATGTAAGTGATAGATAACATATTTCTCTCTTTCTATCTGACTTGTTTCACTCAGTATGACAATCTCTAGGTCTATCCAGGTTGCTGTAAATGGCATATCTTGTCTTTATTGTAAACCTGGATGCCACAGTTCTATGGTAGGCCTGTCAAAGTGAGTTTAAAAGTGTCTTTGGGATAATACTTCAGGGCCAAGGATATCTGGCATTCCCATCGAGTCTCAACTCATTTTAAGTGACCTTTCCCATCGAAGATCATCAAATATGTCCACTCCTATTTTCAAAGTGCTCTTTCCTTAGGTTGACATTGTGTGACTCCTGGGGTGGGACAGGATCACTGCAAGAATCTGTCTTCTACCCCAGCTGGACTACTTTAGTTTACACTGTAATGTTCTCTTTGTTGACGTTGATGAAGAAAAGAGTGGAACACACCAGAAAGCACTTCCACAGTATGTTGTCTCATTCGGCTTTTGGCCCTGCCCCACCTCAGGTCCCCAGTTTCTTCCCTCATAAATACCCTACCAACTTTCTGTTCCCCAAAGGTCTTTCACAATTTTGCTTTGTGCTCTAGATTCCATCAACTTCTTTCTAACTTCTGTAGTATGTTTAAAGCTAGTTTCATCAGCAGCTTAAACAAAGCTGTGATTTGTTTTCTATTTTATTAATATTCAAAAATGAAAGAATTGTGTCCCTGGCACATATTGATAATATTTGATAATGTGTCATAGCCACTCCCTGCTAAGGTGGACACTTATTAAAAGCAGACCAGACCCCTAAAATTGAATCGATTTGTTTTCATATGAGATCCAGATTTACACGTAAACTTGAATGGTTCTGTGATGGTATTCAGTGCTTTCTTTTTCTTTTTTATGTTCTGCATGTTTTATAACTTGAAACTATTCAGGTGAAACTTTACAGCTATGTTGAATTGTTGGTAATTTATTAATAATACTTAAAAAAGTGACTGTGCCTGGTATCAGAGTCAAGATACCCTGACATTCTAAAAACAGCTGTTTAGAATTTTGCAAAGCATTATCTTAGTGGCTGATAAACAAAATTGTAAAGCAAGCTTTATTATAATTCTTACTTTATGGATGAGGAAACCAGGGTTAAGAAAGACTCTTTGACTTTTCAAAATTACTTAATCAAGAATGAAAGGCAGGTAAATAGAAAAGACAGAAGAACCAGAGATTGCCAACATCCTTTGGATCATAGAGAAAGCAAGAGAATTCCAGAAAGAAACATCTAGTTCTGCTTCATTGACTATGCTAAAGCCTTTGTCTGTGTGGATCACAACAAACTGTAGAAAATTCTGAAATAGATGGGAATACCAGAACACCTTACCTGCCTCCTGAGAAACCAGAGGAGGTCAAGAAGCAACAGTTAAAAATTGACATGAAACAATGGACTGTTTCAAAATTGGGAAAAGAGTATGTCAAGGCTATATATTGTCATCCTGTTTATTTAACTTATATGCAGAGTACCTCATGCAAAATGCTGGACTGGATGAATCACAAGTGGAATCAAGATTGCTGGGAGAAATATCAACAACCTCAGATATGCAGATGATACCACTCTAATGGCAGAAAGGGAAGAGAAACTAAAGAGCCTCTTGAAGAAGGTGAAAGAGGAGAGTTAAAAGCTGGCTTAAAAGTCAACATTCAAAAAAATAAGATCAAGGCATCTGGTCCCATCACTTCATGGCAAATAGATTGGGAAACAATGGAAACAGTGGCAGGTTTTTCTTGGGCTCCAAAATCACTGTGGATGGTGACTGCAGCCATAAAATTAAAAGACACTCCTTGGAAGAAAAGCTATGACAAACCTAGACAGTATGTTAAAAAGCAGAGATATCACTTTGCTGACCAAAGTCCATCTAGTTAAAGCTATGGTTTTACCAATAGTCATGTATGGATGTGAGAGTTGGACCATTAAGAAGGCTGAATGCTGAAGAATAGATGCTTTCAAATGTACTGCTGGAGAAGACTCTTAACAGTTCCTTGGACAGCAAGGAGATCAAACCTGTCAATCCTAAAGGAAATCAATCTTGAATATTCATTTAAAGGACTGATGCTGAAGCTGAAGCTCCAATACTTTGGCCACATGATGCAAAGAACTGACTCACTGGAAAAACCTTGATGCTGGAAAAGATTGAGGGCAGAAAGAGAAGGCAATAACAGAAGATGAGATGGTTGAATGATATCACAGACTCAATGGACTTGAGTTTCACCAAACTCTGGGAGACAGTGAAGGACCAGGAAGTCTGGAGTGCTGCAGACCATGGGGTCGCAAAGAGTCAGACATGACTTAGCTACGAACAGCAACAAATAACATAAAGAAAATCACAGAACCTGGACTACCTGAAGTGCAGGAATAAGCAGGCACAAGTACTGAGTATGCTAGCACAAACAAAGCCAGCAGATGGCAGCAAATGCAAGGAATAGATTTATCCTTATGGCTGCAAAACCTGAAAGAACTGTCTGGCTATCAGAATTTAGCCTTAGTTATGTGTGTGTGCTTAGTTGCTCAGTCGTGTCCGACTCTGCAACCCATGGCCTGTATCCCGCCAGGCTCCTCTGTCTGAGGAATTCTCCAGGCAAGAATACTTGAGGGGGTAGCCATTCCCTTCTCCAGGGAATCTTCCCAACCCAGGGATTGAACCCAGGTCTCCAGCATTGCAGGCGGATTCTTTACCAACTGAGCTACCAGGGTAGCTTCTGTTTAACAGAATAACTAGAAAATAAGTGTAAGACAAAGAACACACGCTTAGTTTAAAATTGTGTTCGCAGTGGGGAAGCAGTGGGTGGGAGGGCCATGGTAGAGCGAGGTGGAAAAACTGAGGGGCTTTCCACACAGCTTTCCAAAGTGGAAAACATTTCGGTTTCCACACTTAATTTTTAAAATGTCAAAACAATGGCATTTTCCTTCTCTCCACACTACTTCTGACTTCTGTTTCTATCTCTAATTTTTCTGACTGTTTTTTGTACTACTTCCCTTCTACCTTCCCATTTCCCGATACATAAATTTTTTGAATATACATTTTCTTATGTCCTCCACCTTGTTGAAGATGTTTTAAGACTACATCCAAATACCAGAAAGCAAGATGAAGGAGGAAAGGGAAGAATGCTCCCTTTCTTTAAAGCAATGACTTGGAATTTGTCCACATCACTTCCATACACATACCAATGCCCAGAACTTAGTCACTAGGCTACAACTACTTACGGAGACTGTATTATACAGACCTTAGCCAGGCAGCTTGTGATCAGCTAAAATTCAGGATCTTAATGCCTGCAGGAAGAAAGAAGAATGGATATTAGGAATCAACTCCTTTTCTTCCTCTGCTACATTGTTTGGAATGCCTATTAGGTATTCACATGTCTGCCTCCTATATCATCCCAGAACTGAAATCCCACAGTGCATGTTTTATAGTTAATTTTCCATGTAAAATGCATGATCATATTTCCATAGCAATAAGCATCTTAGAGTAACCTGAGATCTGATGTTGCAACAAGCTTTGTGTTACTAGAACTCTGTAATGTGTTTAATATGTCCCTGATTCTAGACTTTTTTTTACTGCTTCCAGTTCTCAGTAGTAAAATTAATGTTTCATATAGAGAAGATCTTGCATACATGCTTAATTTTTTTTGTTTAAAGTACATTCTGAAAAACTGTATTACCAGTGAATAATTGCAATTTTTAAATTTTTTGTGTTGACAAGCTATACTCTCATACTATAAACAATCTAAAATGGTCTGTGAAAATGTCTATGTCCTCATACCTTCACCAGACTGTTTTTATTTTGTTTCTATCATTTGTTCATTTGTTTAAGTCATTTGCAATTTTTCTTATCTATATCTTCTTAAAGTAGTTAATAAATATATTGCAATTATCTTGATCAGAGATATGTCATACATATAACTATGGTATATTTCTACTACATTTTTAAATGGAATATTTTTGGTGTATGGAAATTATTGATATTTATACATTCACTTTTTTTCTACACAAAGTACTTGCCTCTTTATTAGTCTCTTTGGTTTACCAGTTTAATCTTATATTATCTAAAAATAATAATCACATTGTCATCACAGTAATACTTCAAATTTCTTTTTTATTTTGTTCCCTCAGCTAAAACTTCTGAAACACTATTGAATAAAGGTGGAGACACTAGTTGACCTTATCTGGTTTCCCAATGGGATTTCCGGGTGGCTCAGCTGGTAAAGAATCTGCATGCAATGTGGGAGATCTGAGTTCGATCCCTGGGTTGAGAAGATCCCCTGGAGAAGGGAACAGCTACCCACTCCAGTATTCTGGTCTGGAGAATTCCATGGGCTGTATAGTTCATGGGTCCCAATATAATTAAAATGCCCACTTAATTTCACCACTAAGCATGATAAGAGGACTTCCCTGAAGCTTAAATGGTGAATCTGCCTGCAATGCTGGAGACCAGGGTTCAATTCCTGGGTCAGGAAGATCCTCTGGAGAAGGGAACGGCAATCTGCTCCAGTATTCTTGCCTGGAGAATCCCATGGGTGGAGAAGCCTGGCAGGCTGCAGTCTGTGCGGTTTCAGAGTCAGACATGACTGAGCCACTAACACACACAAGCATGATAATGCTATTGGTTAAGACTGTTACTGTTCATCATAATTGAGAAGAATCTTTCCATTAACAATCTATCAAGATTTCATTGTCCAAACTCAGGTAGTTTTTCCCAGTCAGGGCATTTATGTCATTAGTGGTCCAGCTAAGATCAGGCTGTATACATATTAAAGTCTCTGTGAAATTGTAGAGATGATCGGTTGGGTTAACAAAGCTTATAGATGAGGAGGCACTGACCCGACATAGCCACACCTAAACTGATGGAAGCAATGACAAGTATGACCTAGAATTACAAATCGAAAGAAAGCCAGTCTCAACCACATGAACAATCCAAGAAACTTTACTTTTCATTGGCCATGCATGTATATATATATATCTATATATCATACATGTCTATTTTAACTCTAACATCTAAGTAAGAACTTAGAACATAGTAGGTACTCAATACACATATATGACTGAATTAGAAGATTTTATTTTTGAGAATGTTCTATATACACAAAACTCATTTGTAATATTTATTAGAGAAAGAATTGATGCAAAGGGTTGTTCTTAGATTAAGCTTGGTTAGAAAAAAAAAGACTAGCCATTTCTGTCTTTAAAACTAACACATTACAAAAGAGTGAATACTCAAAGGAGACTCAAGGAAACACTTTAGAATTCATTTATTAGTTTGTCTGCATCCAGAGCTTGGCTGTGTTCCAAATATGACTTATGACTTAGTTCTTTGACACTTTCATTAATTTTTGGTGTGACAATTATATGTTTTCTGAATGCACTTTTATGCCACAGTTTCACTTTTTTATTGTATTAGAATGTTTTATCTTCAGCAATTCATGAGAAAGTAAAATTCATAACTCTTAATAAATGTCTCTGAAACCTGAGGCCTGCTTTCTATTTGAAAGCCTTAAGTGCTCACACATACAAGTGCCCTGCCCGACTTCAGGGCAATAATTCAGATATAATGTCAAAGAAATATATTGTCCCCCTTGAAGCTTTTGGCAGTCACTCTACCTGCCAAAGAAAGGCTCCTTTGAGAGACAGACTTTTTGAGCACAAAGTCAAAAAGTTCAATGCATCACAGGCACTTCACTATCCCCACCATCTGTCAACAGAGGAAAAGTCCATACCCTTTCTCCTAATAATCTTACATTGATAAATACAGCTAAAGAGAAATAGACTTCACAAGTAAGTCACATCTTAGGGCTTAAATTAGCTGAGCTAAGTTTAAACATTTTAACATATACCTGATGGTTCCAGTATGTGATCATAAGTGGTTTCTGCGGTGCTGGTGAGTAGAGAAAGCTTGATGTCTGAACTGCATTTATATAAGTTCCAGATACTATAAAAGTGTAAGTGGTTTCAGCTGTAATCATGATCCAGACCATACATAGCATGGGAGCAACTCAGAGGACATTAATACTGATATAAATATTCATCAAGAGACTCATTTCAGGGATATTTGTGAGTTTTTTCTTTTATAAAAATATATCAGTTCAGTTCAGTTGCTCAGTTGTGTCCAACTCTTTGCGACCCCATGGACTGCAGCATGCCAGGCTTCCCTGTCCATCACCACCTCCCGGAGCTTACACAAACTCATATCCATTGAGTCAGTGATGCCATCCAACCATCTCATCCTCTGTTGTCCCCTCTCTTCCTGCCCTCAATCTTTCCCAGCAGCAGGGTCTTTTCAATGAGTCAGCTCTTCGCATCAGGTGGCCAAAGTATTGGAGTTTCAGCTTCAGCATCAGTCCTTCCAATGAATGCTCAGGACTGATTTTCTTTAGGATGGACTGGTTGGATCTCCTTGCAGTCCAAGGGACTCTCAAGAGTCTTCTCCAACACCACAGTTCAAATGCATCAATTCTTTGGCGCTCAGCTTTCTTTATGGTCCAACTCTCATATCCATACATGACTACTGGAAAAGCCATAGCTTTGACTGGATGTACCTTTGTTGGCAAAGTAATGTCTCTGCTTTTTAATATGCTGTCTAGGTTGGTCACAGCTTTTCTTCCAAGGAGCAAGCATATATATAAAAATGTACTACTGTCATTTTTAGTTTCAAATTTAAATAATGCATAATTATACTTTAAGTAGAATATGGATTTCAATAAAAGTTTTAGGGAAAGAAACAATAAACCATAAAATAATTAATAGTATTTGTGTAGGATATCCATGCACATATGGACACCTTATCTTTGACAAAGGAGGCAAGAATCACTCCAGTGTTCTTGCCTGGAGAATCCCAGGGAAAGAGGAGCCTAGTGGCCTGCCGTCTGTGGGGTTGCACAGAGTCGGACATGACTGAGGCAACAATGGATTAAAGACAATCTCTTTAACAAGTGTTGCTGGGAAAACTGGTCAATCACTTGTAAAAGAATGAAACTAGAGCACTTTCTAACACCATACACAAAAACAAACTCAAAATGGATTAAAGATCTAAACGTAAGACTAGAAACTATAAAACTCCTAGAGGAGAACATAGGCAAAACACTCTCCGACATACATCACAACAGGATCCTCTATGACCCACCTCCCAGAATATTGGAAATAAAAGCAAAAATAAACAAATGGGACCTAATTAAACTTAAAAGCTTCTGCACAACAAAGGAAACTATAAGCAAGGTGAAAAGATAGCCTTCAGAATGGGAGAAAATAATAGCAAATGAAGCAACAGACAAACAACTAATCTCAAAAATATACAAGCAACTCCTACAGCTCAAATTCAGAAAAATAAATGACCCAATCAAAAAATGGGCCAAAGAACTAAACAGACATTTCTCCAAAGAAGACATACAGATGGCTAACAAACACATGAAAAGATGCTCAACGTCACTCATTATCAGAGAAATGCAAATCAAAACCACAATGAGGTACCATTTCACACCAGTCAGAATGGCTGCGATCCAAAAGTCTACAAGCAATAAATGCTGGAGAGGATGTGGAGAAAAGGGAACCCTCTTACACTGTTGGTGGGAATGCAAACTAGTACAGCCACTATGGAGAACAGTGTGGAGATTCCTTAAAAAACTGGAAATAGAACTGCCATACAACCCAGCAATCCCACTGCTGGGCATACACACTGAGGAAACCAGAATTGAAAGAGACACATGTACCCCAATGTTCATCACAGCACTGTTTATAATAGCCAGGACATGGAAGCAACCTAGATGTCCATCAGCAGATGAATGGATAAGAAAGCTGTGGTACATATACACAATGGAGTATTACTCAGCCATTTAAAAAGAATACATTTGAATCAGTTCTAATGAGGTGGATGAAACTGGAGCCTATTATACAGAGTGAAGTAAGCCAGAAGGAAAAACACCAATACAGTATACTAATGCATATATATGGAATTTAGAAAGATGGTAACAATAACCCTGTATGTGAGACAGCAAAAGAGACACTGATGTCTAGAACAGTCTTTTGGACTCTGTGGGAGAGGGAGAGGGTGGGATGATTTGGGAGAATGGCATTGAAATATGTATAATATCATAAATGAAACAAGTCGCCAGTCCAGGTTCGATGCACGATACTGGATGCTTGGGGCTGGTGCACTGGGACGACCCAGTATGGTATGGGGAGGGAGGAGGGAGGAGGGTTCAGGATGGGGAACACGTGTATACCTGTGGCAGATTCATTTTGATATATGGCAAAACCAATACAATATTGTAAAGTTAAATAAAATAAAATAAATAATATTTGTGGAAAACAGTGAATTATTGTTCTTACTATGCAGAATAATTTTTAGAAACAAAAGTTAAAAATTTAACATCAGGACAAAAGTAATTTTGGAACATTGACTCACAAAGTAGGAAATACAAGTGGTTAATAGGTATTTTTTTGGGAAAGAGGTTTTACTTTTAATAGAAGAAACGCATTTTTAAAAAAAGCCATTTTTCTTAAGTTTTAAAATACCCAATGTTTCAAAAATGATTATCTTCATCATCAATGAAATGAGACCTCTCATACAGTTCAGATAATTGGAATAACGTTCTGGAAGACAAGATATAAATTCACTACAATACTGCATGTATTAGGTTGGTGAAAAAGAAATTATGGTTTTGGACTGTGAATTTTAAATTATAATAGGCTCAAACACATCTTTATTAATCAAAATAGGAAATATTACAATCAACACATTTTTGCCAATGAGAAGTAAGTTTGTTTACTCCTGTAATGTAAAAATCCATGCTTCAGGATTTGATGAACTCTTGGAAATTATTTTCTGCCTCCTGCTGGTTGTGGAAGCGTTTTCCCTGCAGAAAGTTGTTGAGATGCTTGAAAAAATGGTAGTTGGTTGGTGAGAGGTCAGGTGAATATGGTGGATGAGGCAAAACTTTGTAGTCCACTTTGTACAACTTTTGAAGTGTTGGCTGTGTGACGTGCAGTCGGGTGTTGGTCATGGATAACAATTGGGCCCATTCTGTTGCTGAATGCCAGCTGCAGGCACTGCCGTTGTTGGTGCATCTCACTGATTTGCTGAGCATACTTCTCAGATGTAATGGTTTCGCCAGGATTCAGAAAGCTAGAGTGGATCAGACTGGCAGCAGACTGCAAAACAGTGACCATGACCATTTTTGGGTGCAAGTTTGCCTTTGGGAAGTACTTTAGACTTTCTTCTTGGTCCAACCACTGAGATGGTCATTGCCAGTTGTTGTATAAAATCCACTTTTCATCGTACATCACAATCCAATTGATAAATGGTTTGTTGTTGTATAGAATAAGAGAAGATGACACTTCAAAATGATTTGTGGTCAGCTCCAAGGCACCTACTTATTGAGCTTTTTTACCTTTCCAATTTGCTTCAAATGCTGAATGACCATAGAATGGTTCATGCTGAGTCCTTCTGCAACTTTCATGTGGTTGTAAGAGGATCAACTTCAATGATGGCTCTCAGTTGGTCATTGTCAACTTCCAAGAGCCAGCCACTGCACTCCTCATCTTCAAGGCTCTCATCTCTTTTGCAAAACTTCTTGTACCACCACGGCACTATACGTTTGTTAGTAATTTCTGGGCCAAATGCGTGTCGATGTTGCCAGTGGCCTCTGCTGCTTTATGACCCATTTTGAACTCAAATAAGGAAAAAGCTTGAATTTGCTTTTTGTCTAACACCATTTCCCTAGTCTAAAATAAATATAAAAAGGAACAGCAAGTAAATCGTTAGCAAAAATCATCAAGTGAGAAATGTGCATTAAAATAATGTATAATCACAGTCATTTAAGAATATATTCCAATATCAAATGGCAAAGTTCAAAAATGCAAAATTACAATTATTTTTGAACCAACCTAATATATACATGGCGGGAGGAAGAAAATTTTCTGTACCTTTTAGGTTTTTCTGACTGGTTTAAGAATTAAATTGACATGAGATAGATTAACAGGAGAAAAATGAGATGTGTATGTGGGAGAGACCAAGAAAAACAGTCAGTGGCCAAGATGGCAGAAGCCCTCACATTAAATACCATTTTCAATTAAAGACAAAAGAGAGTGTGGGGGTAGCGGTTTGGGACTTAAAAGGTAAGGAAGGCAGTTTGCTTTGATAAATAGAATATTGACTGCCGTATCTGTAAAAGGATGTCACAGTCATCAATGATTGCAGCCACTACCCTGATAGTGAATCCTGGGAGTACACAAGAAAGAAAAGAATGCTTGCCATCTCCCAGTCATTAAACTGTAGTCGCTCCCTATGGTGAGCCCTGAAGAAACTCAGGACATGAAAACACATGATATAGGTCCAAGACAGTTGAAGTACATATCAAAGGAACGATTTCAGTAAGCTCAGACTCTTACATCTTCTCATAGAAAAGCAGTAAACTCCTTGAGATTTCTGCTGCTGCTAAGTCGCTTCAGTCGTGTCCGACTCTGTGCGACCCCATAGACGGCAGCCCACCAGGCTCCCCCGTCCCTGGGATTCTCCAGGCAAGAATACTGGAGTGGGCCGCCATTTCCTTCTCCAATGCATGAAAGTGAAAAGTGAAAGTGAAGTCGCTCAGTCATGTCCAACTCTTAGTGACCCCATGGACTGCAGCCTACTGGGCTCCTCCATCCATGGGATTTTCCAGGCAAGAGTATTGGAGTGGGGTGCCATTGCCTTCTCCGTGAGATTTCTAGTTTTCTTTAATTAACAATAATCTTTTGACATTTATGCTGCCTGACCTTTGTTGCAAAACTCCTATATATCCTGGCTTCCCACCTCCAATCTCCTCAGAGAAGTTCTCTCAAGTTTATTTGAGATGCTGCCTTCCAGTCTTGAAGTGCTAAAAATTCTAGTCAAATAAGATGAGACGAAATATTTCCTGCCATATCAGTAAACAAAAATGTCACAGTCATCAGTGATTGCAGTGCCCCAGTATGAGCTGGTTAGCCCTATGGGCACTCAGGAAGGAGAAGAATACCTGTGATCTACCAGCCATCAGACTGCATCCACTTCTTGCAGTGAGTTCCAAGAAAGCCCAGGATGTGAAAACACAGGATACTGGCTCCAGGCAGCTGAGATGCATATGAAGGAGTGATTTCAGTGAGTTCAGGCTCTTGTATCTTCCCATACAGAGAAAACCACTAAATTCCTTAACTTCAGCTATCTGGCTTTCTTTAATTAACAATGACCCTTTAGATGTATGGACTACCTGCTCTTTGCTGCAAAGCTTCTGTAAAACCTGGCTCCTCCCCTTGCCTCCTTAGAACATTTCTCTCAGGAACACTCGAAATGATACCTCCTGGGCCTGAAGCCCTAAAATTTCCTACTGAAATAAAACATAACTTTAAGGTTGAGACTATCTCTTAAGTCAAAAGCTATGGTGACCCCCAAAGGGGCCAGAGCAGATTTATCTCCGTCACCTGAACACTAAGAGGACCCGGAGCCTTGGTACCATCCTAGGCTTCTTATGCCCACCTGCATCCTAAGGGAGTCCACATGAATTTCAGTGAGTCTCTCCTGGTTCTTGGATCTCCTGTATTGGTTGATGATCCTGAGTTTTATTTGGTGAGGTATAGTAGGTCTGCCCCTTCCCAGCTGAGAGATACTGGGTGGGGCTTGATTGAAAAATACTGAAGAATACGCACCTAAGTGAAAGTACTGGGGATGGGGCTGGTTGAAAGAAAGACACCAGGGTTTGCTCAGTTGTAGGATACTGAGTGGTCTTGGATGAGTGGTTAAGTGAGAGCCTGATCTGATGCTTTTTTTTTTTTTTTTTCCAGTTCCACTGCCTTAATAGAATTTTTCAGGATAAAGGTGAAGATATTGCATGAGAGCTTTGCTCGAAAGAAAAGAGACAAGATTTCTCCTGGCCAGTTATGGCTTTCTTAGGTGACTGAGAAATTTACCAGATTGATAGAGACCAGTGGCTCCATAGGGAAATCCATTCATTAATTAAAACACTCGCTCACCCAAAGGTCACAAATTAGAGTTGGCCATTCAGCCATTTGAGCATCCATTGTGGTCTTAGACTGCTGGAAGGAAAAGCTGAGACATGTAAGACAAGCTGAAAGGGCTCTGGGTGATGGCTGGAGGACTCAAGCTCACAAGTATCACACAGGTCTACCACCTGATTTTACTAGTCAATTTTGTTCCTGACAAATTCAACTTAAGATGATGATAGCTTATAGTGAATGGTGTTCCCTTTGTGATCTCCAAAGAAGAGAATTTGTCTTCGGGACCAGATATGAGGCTTCAGGCACTCAGAACTTCGTGTGGCAAAAGTTTTATTACAGTGAAAAAGGAATAGAAAAGCTTCTGACATAGACATCAGAAGAGGGCAGAGAATGCCCTCTTAGTCTTATGAGGCCTTATATACTTTTTCAAGATTGTAAAGGTCTTACCAGACCAACTCCCACAACTTCCATCTTAAGATAATAGGATTAGTCAGAAGTCCAAGTGACCCCATAGACTGCAGCATGCCAGGCTTCCCTATCCTCGACCAATTCCCAGAGCTTGTTCAAACTCATGTCTATTGATTTGGTGATATTATCCAGTCATCTCATCCTCAGTCATCCCCTTCTCCTCCTGCCTTCAATTTTTCCCATCGTCATGGTCTTTTCAAATGAGTCAGTACTTCGCATCAGGTGGCCAAAATATTGGAGTTTCAGCTTCAGCATCAATCCTTCCAATGACTGACTATTCAGGACTGATTTCTTTAGGATGGACTGGTTGATCTCCTTGCACCAAGGGACTCTCAAGAGTCTTCTTCAACAACACAGTTCAAAAGCATCAATTCTTTGGTGCTCAGCTTTCTTTATAGTCCAACTCTCACATCCATACATGACTAATGGGAAAACCATAGTTTTGACTAGATGGACCTTTGTTGACAAAGTAATGTCTCTGCTTTTTAATATGCTGTCTAGGTTGGTCATAACTTTTCTTCCCAAGGAGCATGCATCTTTTAATTCATGGCTGCTGTCACCATCTGCACTGATTTTGGAGCCCACTCTCCCCAAAAAAGTATCTCATTGTTTCCACTGTTTCCCCATCTATTTGCCATGAAGTGATGGGACTTGATGCCATGACCTTTGTTTTCTGAATGTTGAGTTTTAAGACAACTTTTTCTGTCTCCTCTTTCACTTTCAGCAAGAGGCTGTTTAGTTATTCTTCACTTTCTGCCATAAGGGTGGTAGCTAATGCACACCTGAGGTTACTGATATTTCTCCTGGCAGTCTTGATTCCAGTTTGTGCTTCATCCAGCCTGGCATTTTGCATGATGTATTCGCATAAAAGTTAAATAAGCAGGGTGACAATATACAGCCTTGGCATACTGCTTTCCTGATTTGGAACCAGTCTGTTGTTCCATGTCCAGTTCTAACTGTTGCTTCTTGACCTGCATACAGATTTCTCAGGAGGCAGGTAAGGTGTTCTAGTATTCCCATCTCTTGAAGAATTTTCCACTGTGGAAAATTGTTGTGATTCACACAGCCAAAGGCTTTGGCGTAGTCAATAAGCAGAAATAGACATTTTTCTGCAACTCTCTTGCTTTTTCAAAGATCCAGTGGATGTTGGCAATTTGATCTCTGGTTCCTCTGCCTTTTCTAAATCCAGCTTGAACATCTGGAAGTACACAGTTTATGTACTGTTGAAACCTGGCTTGGAGAATTTTGAGCATTACTTTGTTAGCATGTGAGATGAGTGCAATTGTGTGGTAGTTTAAGCATTCTTTGACATTGCCTTTCTTTGGGATTGGAATGCAAACTGATCTTTTCCAGTCCTGTGGCCAGTGCTCAGTTTTCCAAATTTGCTGGCATATTGAGTGCAGCACTTTCACAGCATCACCTTTTAGGATTTGAAATAGCTCAACTGGAATTCCATCACCTTCACTACCTTTGTTTGTAGTGATGCTTCCTAGGGGCCACTTGACTTCACATCCCAGGATGTCTGGCTCTAGGTGAGTGATCACACCATCATGGTATCTGTGTCATGAAGATGTTTTTTTGTTAGTTCTTCTGTGTATTTTTTCCACCTCTTTTAATATCTTTTGCTTCTGTTAGGTCCATACCTTTTCTGTCCTTTATTGTGCTCATCTTTGCATGAAATGTTCCCTTGGTATCTCTAATTTCCTTGAAGAAATCTCATCTTTCCCATTCTATAGTTTCCTCTATTTCTTTGCATTGATCACTGAGAAGGGCTTTCTTATCCTTTCTTGCTATTGTTTGGAATTCTGAATTCACATGGGTATATCTTTCCTTTTCTCCTTTGCTTTTCACTTCTCTTCCTTTCATAGCTTCCTCAGACAACCATTTTGCCTTTTTGCATTTCTTTTCCTTGGGGATAGTCTTGATCATTGCCTCCTGTACAATGTCATGAACCTCCATCCATAGTTCTTCAAGCACTCTCTCTAGTAGATTTAATCCCTTGAATCTATTTGTCACTTCCACTGTATAATCGTAAGGGATTTGATTTAGGTCATACCTGAATGATCTATTGACTTTCCCTACTTTCTTCAATTTAAGTCTGAATTTAGCAATAAGGAGTTCATCATTCGTGCCACAGTCAGCTCCCAGTCTTGTTTTGCTGACTATATAGAGCTTCTCCATTTTGGCTGCAAAGAATACAATCAACCTGATTTTGATATTGACCATCTAGTGATGTCCATGTGTAGAGTCTTCTCTTGTGTTGTTGCAAGAGGGTGTTGGCTGTGACCAGTGTGTTCTCTTGGCAAACTCTGTTAGCCTTTGCCCTGCTTCATTTTGTACTCCAACCCCAAATTTGCCCATTACTCCAGATGTCTCTTGACTTCCTACATTTGCATTCCAGTCCCGTATAATGAAAAGGACATGTTTTTGGGGTGTTAGTTCTAGAAGGTCTTGTAGGTCTTTATAGAACCATTCAACTTCAGCTTCTTCAGCATTACTGGTTGGGGCATAGAGTTGGATTACCGTGATATTGAATGGTTTGCATTGGAAATGAACAGAGATCATTCTGTTGTTTATGAGACTGCACCCAAGAACTGCATTTTGGACTCTTTTGTTGACTATGAGGGCTACTCCATTTCTTCTAAGGGATTCTTGTCCACAGTAGTGAATATAATGGTCATATGAGTTAAATTCACCCATTCCAGTCCATTTTAGTTCACTGATTCCTAAAATGTCGATGTTCACCCTTGCCTTCTCCTATTTGACTGCTTCCAATTTAGCTTGATTCATGGACCTAACATTCCAGGTTCCTATGCAATATTGTTCTTTACAGCATTGGACTTTACTACCATTACCAGTCACATCAACAACTGGACGTTGTTTTTGCTTTGGCTCTGTCTCTTCATTTTTTCTGGTGTTATTTCTGCATTCTTCTCCAGAAGCATATTGGGCACCTACCGAACTGGGGAGTTCAGTTTCAGTGTCATATCTTTTTGCCTTTTCATACTGTTCATGGGGTTCTCAAGGCAAGAATATTGAAGTGGCTTGCCATTCCCTTCTCCATGGACCACATTTTGTCAGAACTGTGCACCAAGACACATCCATTTGGGTGGCCCTTCACGGCATGGCTCATAGTTTCATTGAGTTGGACAGGGTTGTGATCCATGTGATCAATTTAATTAGTTTTCTATGACTGTGGTTTTCATTCTCTCTGCCCTCTCATGAGAATAAGAGGTTTATGGAAACTTTCTGATGGGAGAGACTTCTCTAAGATGAAGTAATGTAGGGAAGAAAAAAGCAACACACGTTTGTCCTTTTCTCCTCCTCGAGGCCCCTGGTCCCCTTTCTGCTCCTCAAAGGCCCCGGACTCCTTTTTTCTTTTCAGGGCCCTTGGACTCCTTATCAACTTACCTAAGAATTAACTCTCTCAACAGGAGATAGAATCTCTGAAAAATGAAAACAAGGGGCGTAAGAAAGCCACCCTCTGACTAACACCCCAGTCAGATTCATGTATTATATATATGGAGTTCATACTTGCAAGTACCTTGTTAATTGGGGAAATTATACTATAGGAAATCTCGCCCTAAAATGAGGGTGTTTTTAATTGCATAAGCAGTTAAATTAAGGTTAAAAATTGGCTTTGTAAATATATCTTTTCAAAATTCTGACTTTAAACAAAGACCTTCTAGGGGAAACTTCCATTCCTCTTCCTGGGTCTTTGAGTTGTAAATGTTCTACCTGATCTTCCTAGGATGTTCTGTGTATATGTGCGCTTGCATGTATGTGTTTTGAAAACTTCATCTTTGCCATACTATTTTTTCAGAGTACACTCTCCAGATTTAGGTTACATTCTCTCCCAGTCTTATGGGGCCGACTCTTGCATCTTAATGGTTTGATATATATTTTAGTGATGGCCAAATGATGGATCCTTTTAAATTTGAAGAAACTAACAAATTAGTGAATCTAAAGTGCTCTTATTATAAACAGCTGTTTTATTGGTACCTATAAAACAAAAATCAAATTAAAGGTGACAATTATATCTGATATTTAACCTAAGAACTTCTATTGTTTAAAACAAGTAAGAAAAACTGGTTTCAGAAGTTCATTGGTAGTCCATGTTTCCCCTTAATGGATCTTGCAGATGCTAATAAGCATATTTGAATAATTAATGTTAATAAGAAAAACTTGTAAGGAAAGTCTAACTACTATTTTCCAACAAGGTAGAAATTTTAAAAGGAATTATCTCAAATGAACAAATCCATAGATAATTATTTAAAATGGGATAAATAAACTGGACATTTTGTGACTAAAACAAGATTTAACATTACCACACTGCCTAGGGTTAAACGGGCCTGAAGGGATGCCTATTGGTCCCCAACGTCAAAATCCAAACAAGTCTGTTGTATTTACATCAGTTTTAAATTATATTTAAGGGGCTAAAAAGTTTACCATGAGACATCTGCTCAGCAATTATTTGGTTAGACCAAAGGTCTGATCTCTGTAGCTCAGCCCCACTCTGGGGAATCTCAGAGCTTTTTAATATAAAAATAGATAAAAGGGACAGGGAACAAAAGAAGAAAAACTTCTAAAACTCCATTTGTAAGACCAAAGCTTGTTAACTGTATTCTAATGAAAACACTAAAGTTAAATATATAAAAGTTAACAGAACTGAGATGAAAGTGTATAAAACTGATATATTTAAATGGGCTTTATATAGGATGTTTACATCTCTTTCATTTAATTTTATTATGGAATTAGCATGTTTCAAGAGGAATGCTTCCCCTGCCTGATATTATAAAATACATATAAATCCATGCCTCAGGAAATATTAACTGAACACACTAAAGGAAACCAATAGGATTACCTAAGTCATACAAAATAAGTAAAAACTGGGAACTAACATGTAAGGTGTTGGAAAAGACTCTTGAGAGTCCCTTGGACTGCAAGGAGATCCAACTAGTCCATCCTAAAGGAAATCAGTCCTGAATATTCTTTGGAAGGACTGATGCTGAAGCTGAAACTCCAATACTTTGGCCACCTGATGTGAAGAACTGACTCACTGGAAAAGACCCTGATGCTGGGAAAGATTGATGGTGGGAGGAGAAGGGGATGACAGAGGATGAGATGGTTGAATGTCATCACTGACTCAATGGACATGAATTTGAGTAAACTCCAGGAGTTGGTGATGGACAGGGAGGCCTGGCATGCTGCAGTCCATGGGGTTGCAGAGTTGGGCATGACTGAGTGACTGAACATGTAAAGGCTTATAAAAGTAAAAATAGTGATTTTGCTTTGGGTTTTTCTTGTAAACACAGAAAGGTCTTTGCTGAGTGCCTTATACAAACTTTTGGAGGCATAACAAGTTAAACTCTAAAATTATAGAACATAGAACTTGTAAAATAAATTTGTTTAGTTAGAAATCTTGATACTGATAAAACCTTTTAGTATTTTTTAAGTGACAGACCTGTTTTTTGGGGAACTAAAATCAATTGTATTTCTCTTAAAAATCTCTAAAATCCAGAAATGTAAGTACATGCTATAGGACCTGAGGCTTCAGATCAGATCAGATCAGTCGCTCAGTCATGTCTGACTCTTTGCGACCCCATGAATTGCAGCACGCCAGGCCTCCCTGTCCATCACCAACTCCCGGAGTTCACTCAGACTCACGTCCATCGAGTCAGTGATGCCATCCAGCCATCTCATCCTCTGTCGTCCCCTTCTCCTCCTGCCCCCAACCCCTCCCAGCATCAGGGTCTTTCCATGAGGTGGCCAAAGTACTGGAGTTTCAGCTTTAGCATCATTCCTTCCAAAGAAATCCCAGGGCTGACCTCCTTCAGAATGGACTGGTTGGATCTCCTTGCAGTCCAAGGGACTCTCAAGAGTCTTCTCCAACACCACAGTTCAAAAGCATCAATTCTTCGGCACTCAGCCTTCTTCACAGTCCAACTCTCACATCCATACATGACCACAGGAAAAACCATAGCCTGACCTGAGGCTTACTGAGCCTAATTAGCTCAATCAAGCAAAACTTGAAACTAAGGTGAAAAAATTGGTAGTTTTAAAATTCAAACTGCTGGGAATGCTCCCTCAGTCAAACCTTACAGATAGTAAGCCTTAGTCACCTGAGCAAACAACTTTAAGGCACTCAACTGTTTGTAAACTAGTAAGTTTATATTGTAATACCTGATTCATAACTAAGCTTTTAAGTTATGAGATCTCTTATGAGAAAGTCAAGAGATCTCTGCTGCTAAGTCACTTCAGTCGTGTCAGACTGTGTGACCCATAGACGGCAGCCCACCAGGCTCCCCAGTCCCTGGGGTTCTCCAGGCAATAATACTGGAGTGGGTTGCCATTTCCTTCTCCAATGCATGAAAGTGAAAAGTGAAAGTGAAGTCGCACAGTCGTCTCCGACTCTTAGCGACCCCACGGACTGCAGCCCACCAGGCTCCTCCGTCCACGGGATTTTCCAGGCGAGAGTACTGGAGTGGGGTGCCATTGCCTTCTCCAAGAGATCTCTAGTTTGCCTATTTATGTCTGTACACATTATACATGAGCTATCTCTACTTGTAAACAGTTCTATCAAAATTGAATTTATAAAGATTTCTATTTAGTAAACAGTGCCACATTTAAAGACACAGTCCAAGATGATTTTCAGGTTCATGTACAATGGGATATAGTCAGTATTAGGTTGACATGCATGCTAAGTGTCTTTGATTGTGTCTGACTCTTTGCAACCTTATGGACCATACATAGCTTGCCAGGCACCTCTACCATGGGATTCTCCAGGCATGAATACTGGAGTGGGTTACCATACCTTCCTCCAGGGGATCTTCCTGATCCAGGGATCAAACCCACTTTTCTTATGTCTCCTACATTGGCAGGTAGGTTCTTTACCCACCTGAGTGGGTAGTGCTTCCTGGGAATCCTGGTATTAATTTTTGTTTGTTGATCTTTTTTTTTTTTTTGTAATTTTTGTTTGTTTAATATCATTAAAATTCATCAAAATTAAGTATAATACTTTATTGTACTTTAGGTTTAATAAATACCACATTATATCTGTTGCAAGGAAAATAACTTGATATGATGAAACTTTAAAGAAAATGTAAATGACATAAGAGCTTTGGGATGAACTCTTTGAAATAGTAATATTTTAGAAATATCTACTTAAAATGATCTTTCCACAGATATTTGGCAACTGGAAATTCTAGAGTTCTGCTAACTTAAGTGATAAAAGTTTATTAAATAGATAATTAAAAATTAGATACTGAGACATTAATTACCAATTAGAGATACTAAAGATATTTAGGACTGTTAGTATCACCCTGAGATGTTATCTGTAAGAAAACAAGTTTTTAAAAAAATAATCATTGGTATTTATGCTCACCAATCTATAGAATGCTAGTGTAAAAGATAGTTCATAATTGCTTACTTCTTAACTTTCACTATAAATTAAGGTTTTAAGAGTTGAGGATTCTAATTTAAATATGTTATTAAAGATAATGGAATAACAAATACCTCTGTACAATAAGAAAGTAGAATGTATGTTTTCAGTAAAGAAGGTATGAGGAATGGAATTACATTTTACTGAGGAAACAGAAGGAATGAACTGGTTGGTTTTATTTGTATGGAAAATGAGAGAAAGGCTGTATACAAAAAGTCATGAGAGATTGTGGAAAAGAACCTTGAGGATAAAAAAAATTATGCATATTCAGGATTAACTAAATATAGATTGAGGTTAACTAAATGGATTTTGTTAAATAAGCTAATGCAGGACTGAAATTTGATTTATCTTTCTGATTAAAAAAATCACTTTCTGTGCCCTTAAGTGATATATATTTATTTTCTTTTCAATGCTGTTGTGACTTTTGTTAAATGAATAAGTATTGCTTCAGTGACCTGAGATCCTGTGTGTTTAGAAACTTTTCTAATATTTCTAACAAATTTCCCAAATATCAAAATGTAACTAAAGCTCTTTTAGCCTCCAGCTAATTCTGGGATGCTTCAAAAAAAACATCTCTGAGACATCTCAGAGAAGAATGTTAAGCTAAGCTTACTTGGTATTTTTAACTCAAAAACATTTTCAAGTGATTGAATGTGGACTTCGTAAAGTATGGGAAAACATCATTAATATAGATATTCCAAGGTTTATACGAATCTCTTACATCTGGTATGTCCTGATAAAAAGCTATCAATTGTAATTCTAGTTATTATCCTAAAATGCTATATGTTGTCAAAATATCCAAGTTTCCTGCTAAATGCATTGTATTCAAATCTTTAACCATGCTACCTTAAGTTTTGTTCTTTATTTGTTAGTTGCTCAATTGTGTCTGACTCTCTGCAACTCCATATTCTATAGTCTGACAGGCTCCTCTGTCCAAGAAATTCTCCAGGCAAGTATATTGGAGTGGGTTGTCATTTCCTTCTCCAAGGGATCTTCCTGACCAGGGGATCAAACCTGGGTTTCCCGTATTGCAGGCAGATCCTTTACTGTCTGAGCCACCAAGGAAGCCCTTGTTCTTTATTGATGATCATAATTTTACACTGCTTTTACAAAGTGAATATTTTCTAAGACTCATAAAAAGAACTTTTCAATAAATATATTTCTGATGGTCTTTAAATAATGTCGCTGAACTGGGTAACAAATGACAAAGTCTTAATGGAAAACCTGATAACTTCATGTAGCTCAACAGGAACCAATTACATGGGGCTGATATGACTTACGACTTTGGAAAATATACTAACTTGAATCCTTGTTTTTCTGTAAAACCTTTTGTCTTATGCTATGATGTATAAGTTGATAAAGCATGCCTTTTTAAACAAAGATGAAACATTTATATTTTTATCTCTACCTGATCATGTCAGAATTTGTCTTGTCCAACTGGCTCTCCTGTGGTCTTAATGGTTTATTCCAACTGGATTACAACTAGTTGTACTTACTGTTTTATTCTCCCAGTGCATTTCCACTGTGCAACTCTGCTAATCATTGTTTTAATTTGTTCTTTGCTTCTAAATTATTTGTGCTTTGTGTCCCTGTTACACTATGACTTCATCAATGTTACTAGCCGCATTACTTATGTCCTGTTTATTTGATAAAATTGTTGTCTCTTACACCACCCAGCGTGTAACCAGGCCTCCAGCAAAAATAATAATGACTAGGTGACTTAAAACAGTTGATCAAATATTAATATATATAGTTCTGTATGTGACAAATAATTATAATAGTCTGATTCTAGGTATGAGAAGAAGCAACAGGGAGATTATTTCCTGGGTCATATTAATAACAGGTTAGAAGATAGAGTATCCAGAGAATTGTTTATTATCTACCCATAGGCCTAATCTGGAAATTAATACCTGGAGTGGCATATCAACGAAAACTTTTGCCTGATCTATGGTGAGCCTCTGAGCATCATGGGACAAAGATTGGTCATGAAATGTCTCCTAAATATTGGTTGAATTCCTGACTAAGATGAGGAAATTAAGAAATAAAATACTTCCTTCCATCCAATAAACAAGGATGTCACAGTCATCAATGATTGCAGCCCTCCAGTATGAGCTGGTGAGCCCTAAGGTCACTCAGGAAGGAGAAGAATACTTGTGATCTAGCAGCTATCAGACTGTAGCCACTCCAAACAGTGAGTCCTGAGGAATCTCAGGATTTAAAAACATGGATACTAGCCCTGGACAGATAAAGTGCATATGAAAGGAATGGTTTCTGTGAGCTCAGACCCTTTCATCTTCCCACACATAGAAAAGTACTAAATTTTTTTACTTGGGATATCTGATTTTTCTTTAATTAATAATTTTTAAATATATATTCGTACTACCTGCCCTTCCTGGCAAAACTTCTATACAACTTTGCTCCTCCTCTTGCCTCCTCGGAACAATTCTCTCAGAGTCACTTGAGATGCTGTCTCCTGGGCTTGAAGTCCTAAAAACTCCTACCAAACATCGTAACTGTCAACTTTTAGTTGTGAGTTATTTTTTAAGTCGACAAAGACATAACTCTCAATTTTTAGGTTGTGGAGTTTTTAGTTGACAACATGATGATGGAAAAGCAAATATTTGGTAAATAAATATTCGCTGGGCCATGCAGAGACAATGGGGCACAGAAAGGACTCTGATCCCTAGGCTCTGCTCCATCCAGCACACAGAGCCTCTGCTGTCACAGAAAAGGGGACCCCTTCCAGGGTCAAAGAGTGGGCTCTTGTTGAACACTCAGAAATAAATTGTCCAAGGAGACATGTATTGATAAAGTAAGAGAAGGGGTGCCCGGACAGAGAATAGGAGCATAAGGAAACCCAGGAGCACTGCTCTACCGTGCGTCTTACAGTCTCAGGTTTCATGATAATGGGGTTAGTTTCTGGCCAATCATTCTTACTCTGGGTCCTTCTTGATGACGCACGCATTGCTCAGCTAAGATGGATTCCAGCAAGAAGGATTCTGGGAGGTCAGTAGGACTTGTGAACTGGTGTCTTCTCTATATTTTGAACTTTCCCTAAGTCTTCAGGTTGTTGGTAGCTTATGCATGTTGTTAGTTCAGAAGCTGTGTTAGTTGTTAGTTCTGCACGCCTTACTGGGACCTCCTGCTGTAAGGAAACTCATGCAAGTGATTACTAGAGGTCCTGGCCAGGGCAGGCAGTTTCAGGGAGGTGGTTTTAGTACAGAAATGATGCTCAGTTGTGGATGTGTCTGGTGATGAAAGTAAAATCCGATGTTGCAAAGAATAGTATTGCATCGGAACCTGGAATGTTAGGTCTGTGAATCAAGGTAAATTGGATGTGGTGAAGCAGGAGATGGTAAGAACAAACATCAATATCTTAGGGAAAGAGTTTATTCATTTATTTAATAAATATTTAATTTGACAATATGTCCACATAGTGTATTAAAGGTTCTAAGAAAATTGTATGTTATATGCTTTTGGTAATTACTGTATGTCAGAAATGCTAAATAAGTTACAAATATTTATATTTTTCTTATCTTCTTTAATCCTTGCAAATGATATATATTAATTAATATTGCTTCAGTTGTAACTGATGAGAAAACTGAAACATAAGAGTTCAAGTAACTTGTCCAAAAGTTTATTGAAAGGATGTGAAAAAATCTGGAAGCAAGTCTGAAAGCTGAAATGTGTAAGCAATACATTTTCATAATAATATGAGCAATTAATTTTCATAATAGGCAATAAACTTTCATAATAATAGCAAAGAAATAAACTTTCATAATAACAAAGTTAGAATGCACTGTTAAATGCCAAAACTGTTCTGAGACCTTCAGGTATTTCATTTCATTTATGGTGATAACAGTAAGATAGATGCTATTATTATGCTAATTGATCATATGAGGAAAACATGGTACAGAATGATAAAGTAACTTGCCCTAGTTCTTCATCTGGAAGGTGGAAACTAGGATTAAAAATAGATAATCTGATTCTAAAGAGCAAACTCTTCAAGTTCAGGGCAATCCTTAATTATCAATAAAACCTCACTATTGAAAATGATTTAAAACTTCACTCAGTTATTTCTTGTTGATGAATTATATTGACCAAAATATATAATTTGATAATATAACCTTTTCTTTCATCAAAATATTGACTAACAAATAATTATTCAAACTACTAAAAAAAATACAGAAATTTATAAAAATGGAGCTCAGGGAATACACAGAAGAAATAAGAAAGTAAGTATAGTAGAAGGAAAGGTCAGTGTCTTCAACTTAAAAGAGTCCCTTAAATACTTGGTAAAACTAATTAAAAGACATATTGGCCTAACTGAAATGTAACTACTTTTCTAAATTTCAAAAATAAAGAGTAAAATACTTAAATATATTCAGATAGAAAAATGTAGGCAAAATGTAAATATAGAAAATATGTATTTAATATAGTATCACTTTCTCAAATACTAAATGTTGAAATATGATGGGACAATGTTTTAAAATTTTAGTATGAATTTTCACTCAAACTATATGTGAACTCTATAGAAAAATATAGGCTGTTTGTTAAATCAAAAATTTTCACAAAATATACTACCTTTTCTGGAAAGTAAACTCTTGACCTAATACTCCATCTAATCAAGAAAAATCAAAAAAGCAGAACATACACTCTCACATATAAATTCATACATGAATCAAAAATAGGGAAGACACGAAATAAAATTATAGGCTGGTACTAATGAAAATAACAAAATGAACATTTACTTTTAAATAATTATTAATAACATTTTACTAAATAATGAAATATGGAAGAGAATTTTTGAAAGAATATGTCATGCTGTATGAAACAACTAATTAACAAGTTGGGTCTAATACTCACAAATTATTTCAATAAATTTGGAACTCAGGATTGTTGAGAAATGTTGAAGACTAGTTAAAGTTATTAAGAGAGATAACTTAAACCTATTAAAAGAGATCTTTTAGAATTCTTTTGTCTTTCAGATTAATGGAAAATCATATTCACTTACAGTTCAACAGAAAAAAAGTAAAAATAAAAATTTGTAAATAATTCATAAATATAGAAAGATATTTTAAAAGAAAATAGCAAGAATTTCTAACACATAGAAAACACAGCATAAAGATATCAGAAACAAATTGATAGGGCAAAAAATTATGGAGGGAGTAAAGATAATATTAGACAAAATATAACTTAAGTGAAGGAATATGTCATTAAGACTAAAAAAGTCTTCAGATTAAATACTAATATGTGTATTTAGTATTTAATTTATATTAAAAACAGTGGAAGCAGTGTCAGACTTTATTTTTGGGGGCTCCAAAATCACTGCAGATGGTGACTGCAGCCATGAAATTAAAAGATGCTTACTCCTTGGAAGGAAAGTCATGACCAACCTAGATAGCATATTCAAAAGCAGAGACATTACTTTGCCAACAAAGGTCCGTCTAGTCAAGGCTATGGTTTTTCCAGTGGTCATGTATGGATATGAGAGTTGGCCTGTGAAGAAAGCTGAGCACCGGAGAATTGATGCTTTTAAACTGTGGTGTTGAAGAAGATTCTTGAGAGTCCCGTGGACTGCAAGGAGATCCAACCAGTCCATCCTAAAGGAGATCAGTCCTGGGTGTTCATTGGAAGGACTGATGCTAAAGCTGAAACTCCAGTACTTTGGCCACTTAATGCGAAGAGTTGACTGATTGGAAAAGACCCTGATGCTGGGAGGGATTGAGGGCAGGAGGAGAAGGGGACGACAGAGGATGAGATGGCTGGATGGCATCACTGACTTGATAGACATGAGTTTGAGTAGACTCCGGGAATTGGTGATGGACAGGGAGGCCTGGCGTGCTGCAATTCATGGGGTCGCAAAGAGTCGGACACGACTGAGCGACTGAACTGAACTGAACTGTGTATATCATGTGCATATTTATAGCCATATTTATATATTAAGTAATATAATATTTATAGACAGATATATTCATATTCATTAAATATAACATTCACAATTAAATTGTAATGTTCCTGGATGTGGATATATATATATATATAAAACTTCATACACAGAATAAAATATTAAACAAAACAAAATAACTGCAATGCAAATGATGGTTTGATACACAATAAATCAGTGGGGGACATGAACATATGTTTAAGGCTTTGTAACCACCTGTGCAAGTAAAACTCTCCCCTACATGTCCAAAGATCTACACTAATAGATAGAAACATAACTGATTGACAAAAAATTTATTTCAGATGGTCAAAAATTTTATTACATTCACAACAACCACTATACATGTACACAATTACATATACCTATATCATGTGTAAGGATATCTATACCAAACATTTCACCTGTAAATAATGAATGTAGTTTTGCTTTATATATATGCTTGAAAAGAATAGACTTTAATATTGTACTAGGCACTAAGAAAATTATAGAATATTGTCTATTTAGAAATTCTATTAACTATGTTCTTCAACTTCAGTCCGTAGAAGTATACCTTAACTTCAGTAATTGTTTATTGAGCATATATTGTCTTAAAGCAACACAATTACTCAGAAAATGATAGACTTCTTGAATTGTTGTTGTTCAGTTGCTAAGCTGTGTCTGACTCTTTGTGACCCTGCTACTGCAGCAAGCCAGGCTTCCCTGTCCTTCACTATCTCCCAGAGTTTGCTCAAATTCATGTCCATTGAGTCAGTGATGCCATCCAACCATCTCATTCTCTGTCACTCCCTTCACCTCCTGCCCTCAATCTTTCCCAGAATCAAGGTCTATTTCAGTGGGTCAGCTCTTCCCATCAGATGGCCAAAGTATTGGAACTTTAGCTTCAGCATCAGACCTTCCAATGAGTATTCAGGATTGGTGTCCTTTAGGAGTGATTGGTTTGATCTTGCTGTCTAAGGGACTCTCATGAGTCTTCTCCAGCAACACAGTTCAAAAGCAACAATTCTTAGGCACCCAGCCTTTTTGATGGTTCAACTCTCGCATCTGTACGCAACTACTGGAAAAATCATAGCTTTGACTATATGGACCTTTGTTGGCAAAGTAACTTCTGACTAAACAATAAATAATCTAACAACTTTGAAATTAAAGAAACCTGTCACTTTTGGTCAAATAATCAAAATTGCGAATTTGCATTTCAAAGTAACCACAAGTTGTTATCAATGAGAATAATTTTTATCAAAACTAAAAAGATATTGGGAAAGCTGTATGACAGGAATATCTAATAGTCTTTTAAAAAAAAAAACTTAAATGAGATAGAATAAAAAGAATGAAATGAAGCTAGAGAAGTAATAATGATAGAGATAAAAATCAACATTTAATTTGTTCAATAACAGAAGAATAGAGAGTTGATTAAGTGAAGACTTAACTTGTTAAATAACATCAATAAAATAGATCAACTCTGTTAAGATAGCTCATGACTCAATATGAGCAATATATTACGTATAAGAAAAGGAATATATTAACACTGATGTCTGTTTATGATATTAAAAGTATAACTAATGTAACTAAAATGCTAATTTGAAATTAAAGTGAAATAGGCTATTTTGAATAAATTTATAATTGAAAATATTCAAGACTGGGTAGAATAATTTAATAATATTTGAATAATAAATGCAAAACCTTTAAGAGTTGTCAAAGAACTAAGCAGAAAAGTTGTATCTCATACAAACAGTTTTAATACTAGGTTTTATAAAAATTCATTTCTATTGTATTTTAATTGCTCGAGCCATTTAAAAAAATCTTATAAAAAGTAAACCCATTCATAATGGAGTGACTTCCATGACATCAGCATCGGGCCTTGAGGGAAGGGTGTCCAGTTTCACGCCATTCTCTGTTTTATCTGACCTCCAGTACTGTCTTAATAGGTTTGGGCAGCAACATCTTTGTTAACTAAATTTTGGTAAGATCCTCCATCTTGACATAACCTTCAGGTATCAGTCCACACAATCTTCATTGAAATCCTTCCAACCACATGGCTCCCCACTATGGAATATGGACTCTCTCAGACACACCCACAGCAGTGTTTGGGGCTGAAGGAAAGGGCAGATCACTGAGCTGCTTTCCACATACATTAGTATTTGAGGGATTAGAATTTGAGTTCCTCTGGCCCATTTGTTTATACATGCGCCTGGCCATGACTACTCTTTTCTCTATTTTCCATGAATATTTCTATTTTTTCTATGCAGTACTTTAAACTGACAGGAACACTTATCTTCTGACTCTTATTTTCTCTTCCATTCAAAATGCATGGATTAAAAAAATTTTTTTGTTTTGTGTTGGAGTGTGGTTTATTGATAGAATTGTGTTGGTTTTGGGAGTCAGTCAGTTAGGCAGCTCAGTTGTGTCTGACTCTTTGCGACCCCATGGACCACAGCATGCCAGGCTTCCCTGTCCATCACCAACTCCCAGAGCTTGCTCAAACTCATGTCCATCAAGTCGGTGATGCCATCCAACCATCTCATCCTCTGTCATCCCCATCTCCTCTTGCCGTCAATGTTTCCCAGCACCAGGGTCTTTTCCAATGAGTCAGTTCTTCTCATCATGTGGCCAAAATATTGGAGTTTCAGCTTCAGCATCAGTCCTTCCAATGAATATTCAGGACTGATTTCCTTTAGGAATATGCATCCAGATAACCACAATGGTAGGTTTTGGGAGTAGAGCAGAGCAATTCAGTTATACATAGGCATGTGCTGTTCTTTCTTGAATTCTTTTCCCATTTAGGTTGTTATGAAGTATTGAGCAGCGTTTCCTGTGATGTGCAGTGTATTCTTGTTGGTTGTCTATTTTAAATATGGCAGTGTGTACATATCAACATGAAACTATCCCTCCATTCCATCCTCCCCATTTGGTAACCATAAGTTCATTCTTTAGTCGGTGAGTCTGTTTTTGTTTTGTAAATAGGTTCATTTGAATTATTAAAAAATTGTATCTTGTTCTTATATCAGTGATGAAGAATTCATCTGAGAATATTACTTTTAATTTGTTTTTTAAGCTTTCTTCTGTCCCCTGCAATATCTTTATCCCCTCAGAGTTTCTGTTTTACTTTTTTCTTGTTTTACATCATTGTCATACATGCTATAATTCCAGAAAAACATCCACTTCTGCTTCATTGACTACACTAAAGCCTTTTACAGTGTGGATCACAACAAACTGTAGAAAATTCTTAAAGAGATGGGAATACTAGACCACCTTCCCTGCCTCCTGAGAAATCTGTATGCAGGTCAAGAAGCAACAGTTAGAACCAGACATGGAACAATGGACTGGTTCCAGACTGGGAAAGGAGTACGTCAAGGCTGTATATTGTCACCCTGCTTATTTAACTTATAGGCAGAGTATATCATGAAAAATCCTAGGTCGGATGAAGCACAAACTGGAGTCAAGATTGCTGAGAGAAATATCAATAACCTCAGATATGCTGATGACACCAGCCTTATGGCAGAAAGTGAAGAGAAACTAAAGAACCTCTTGATGAAGGTGAAAGAGGAGAATGAAAAAGCTGGCTTATACCTCAACATTCAAAGAACTAAGATCATGGCATCCAGTCCCGTCATTTCATGGCAAATAGATGGGGAAACAGAGGAAACAGTGACAGACTTAATTTTCTTGGGCTCCAAAATCATTACAGATGGTGACTGCAGCCATGAAATTAAAAGATGTTTACTTCTTGGAAGAAAAAATATGACAAACTTAAACGGCGTATTAAAAAGTGGAGACGTTACTTTGCCGACAAAAGTCTGTATAGTCAAAGCTATGATTTTTCTAGTAGTCAAGTATAGATGTGAGAGCTGGACCATAAAGGAGGCTGAGTGTCGAAGAACTGATGCTTTTGAACTGTGGTGCTGGAGCAGACTCTTGAGTCCCTTCGACAGCAAGGAGATCAAACCAGTTCATCCTAAACGAAATCAATGCTGAATATTCACTGGAAGGACTGTAGCTGAAACTGAAGCTTCAAAACTTCAGCCACCTGATGAGAAGAGCTGACTCATTAGAAAAGACCCTGAGGCTGGGAAAGATTGAAGACAGTAGGAGAAGGGGACAACAGAAGATGAAATGGTTGGATGGCATCACAGATTCAATGCACATGAGTTTGAGCAAGCTCCAGGAGATGGTGAAGGACAGGGAAGCCTGGCATCTGCAGTCCATGGGATGGCAAAGAGTCAGACAACTGAGTGACTGAACAACAACAAATACATATTAGAGGCATTCTTCAAATGACTCTTATTCTTGGATGTCCATATATAAGAGAGAGATACAGTACTTCAAAACTAAATTAAAGGCCCATGTCTGAAGACAAGCCTTATTGAAATTTCTGGATATTCCATAGGAAGTTCTCAGTATATTATGATTATCCTTTCTGTCTCTTTGTCCTTGTGGTCTGTGCCCTTTTATTTATTAATGTCGTGAAGGTAGGGAGAAAGGACATGGTCAGGAATGAATGGAGATGAATTCAGGTGTTCAATAAATCAGATTTTCCCTGGCTTGTATTAACACAAAATTAAATGGATATGAGGCTTGATGAACCCCAAGCAGGCAAAATCAGTAAAAGTATATTAAAAAAACTTAATGTAGCTTATTTCATGAATGTTTGTAAAACTTATTTTGTGTTAAAGCCTCTGATAATCATAAAATTTAAGTTATCTTCCTAAAATTGTATGACTACTTTTAACTGATCCCACAATGGCACCCCACTCCAGTACTCTTGCATGGAAAATCCCATGGATGGAGGAACCTGGTAGGCTGCAGTCCATGGGGTTGCTAAGAGTCGGACACGACTGAGTGACTTCACTTTCACTTTTCACTTTCATGCATTGGAGAAGGAACTGGCAACCCACTCCAGTGTTTTTGCCTGGAGAATCCCAAGGACGGCGGAGCCTGGTGGGCTGCCGTCTATGGGGTCGCACAGAGTCGGACATGACTGAAGCGACTTAGCAGTAGCAGCAGCAGCTGCCATCTAGAAATACTCATTATAATAACCAATCATTGTAAAGGTTCATGTTCACTTTATAAGCCATCCTGTAACACTACACCTCAGAGCTTCATATAGTTTCAGGTTTGAAGTCTCTGTTCACAAACAGCTTCTTTGTCACTCAATAAGATATTCATATTAAAAAAACACACATTCACACACAAAAATTATGGATGTGCCATACATATGCCATTAATCCTAATCCTAAATATATTAGCAAACAAAGCCAACTATATAATTGAGGTCTACTTTGAAAATGGAAAGATAGTCAAATATTATATAATACTTTAATAGAAATTCTTATATTCTTTATACTGCATAGAAGAGAGAACCTTGCCTGTTGCTAACATATCACTTCTTTCCTAATGACTATAACAATGCCAATTTTGTGTTAACTGTTTGATAAACACTGTCTGAATGACTTTTCATTATCAATAAGTGAAGGAGAAAACATAAATGTATAATAATGTTAGCATTTTATTTATTTATATTGTTTTTTACCACCTGTGAAGTAGGTGAAAAATGCTTGAATAAAGGGAGATATTGAGCCCATAATTTATGAAGTCAAGTGATGAGTAGTCAAAGAATGTAGTCTGCTTCTAAATTTCTAGAAACCAAACTGTATTGCTTATATGATTAACATGCCAGAAAGGCAGTTGATGTAATTCAATATTCATTATTGATTAAAAATTATTTTTAAGATATGTTTAAATAATACTACAAGATGGGTTTTTTTTAAGACCAAAATGAAAAAAAAAGAGACACACAGATATGCCAACTTTATAGTGAGCCATATTAATGACTATGAAACACCAGAAGAATTCTTTTTAAAATCTGAGAATAATATACAGAATTACTACAAAATTATTTAGAAGTATATCATAGTTTTCAATGAATTAATAATTAAGAATTCACACATGGAAAAGCAGTTAATACAGATGCTATTTGTAGATAATCTTGTTTTTCATATAAATTTTTTTTACAAAATATTCAAAACATAGATTAATGATACCATGCTATCCACTGCCAAAATAAAATAGATATGAGAAGTTTCCTTGATAGTTATCTGATCTGTTTTCTATTAAAAACAAATTAAATGGAATATTACAGTAAAAATAAAGATTCACTCCTGAAAGACCCTGCCCCTGACCCATTTCCAAGTTCCTACTGCTGTCTTGATATTGCTACAAGCATTTCCTATACAGGCTTGTAGTAATTTCCTACATAAAGGTATCTTATTAACTAAAATTGGGTAGTTTGATTTACAATTTCTATAATTTATTTAAGTGGATTTTTTGTTTTCTTATATGAAGTTGCTTTCACAGCAATATATTTTTGAGTATTCAGGGACTTGATTTATTCACTTCAAGTGCTGAAACTATATTTTTTCCTTGTGAACACATTATATATGATTTACCATTCTTTTATAAAGGGACATGAAGAATAAACATCATTGCACAGGTCTCCTGTGCACATATACAAGAATTTCTCTAGAGTTATCACTTGAATATAAAATGTCAGAATTTGATAATGTAGGCAACTCCAATATAATTAGATATTGCCAAAATCGTTATACAAATTTACCCTTCTTCCAACAAAATTGGCAACTCTGTTATCCCCACCAACTAATAATTAGTTTCCCATCCTGACTGGTAGGGAATGTCTCATTGAAAAATGACATTTGTCTTTCTCTGTGTTGAAATGTGTCAAAAAGAAAAATGTGTGGGGCCGCTCTTGCCTGGTGCCATGATAACAAGCCAAAACTTGGGTAACTTTCACGTCAGTATCAATTCTCCCCTGGACCAGAAACACATTATGTCCTAGCAGCCAGTCCCCAAACAGGCCCAGTCAACTCTGGGCTGTATGCTTAGTGTCTTGTTCTCGATCCACTTTTTATTGTTGTCTTCCCTGTTCCTTATTCTTTATCCTATAAAAGCTGCTTCTTCTCTTCCATCCTATTTTTCGGCTCTCTGCACTCTTCTGAACAGAGAAAGCTTGCTTCGCAAAGTTAAACAAAGATTGTGTTAATTGATAAATGAAAAAAGCTAAAACAATTTTAAATAATGAATTTGCTGTCTCTCTTGAGTACAAGGGAGAACAATCTATGGACTGAGGGAGTTCAGTACCTCACAAGCAGTGGAGCACTATTCTTGAGGGATTGGGGGCAAGAGTCAGTTTTACAGAGATTAGAAGAGCAAGATGGGCTACGAGGTCGGGGATTTCCTTAGGAGGTTAGCAGGTCCTGCTTTCTAGGCTAAGGAGAACTTGGGAAAGAGGAGTTCAAAGATTGTGGTTAGGGTATGTTAGCCTTACATGAGGGAGGCTTCTTGTAAGTGCAACTGATTTAGGTCTGGATTTGTGTTGTGGGCTGGCCACTGGGGCAGTCTTTATTTTGTGGGTCCATATGAATTAATTTTATCACACCTAAATTGTCTTCTTTGATCATTTTTAACATGTATAATTTACAGGCAACAAGATGCACTCATTTTGAACATACAATTTCTCAATTTTTGACAACCCAGGTAAACAAATATCTACCATCCAACAACATTCCCTATATCCCTTCTCAGTTTCTCCCATCTCCCTAATTCCAGGCTTTCTGTCACAATTGACTAGATTGTGTCCTACAATTGTATCCTATCTGTGTCCAACAACTTTTGGTCTTTGTAGGTAATAAATTTTTTTTTCTAGTTGCTTTAATAATTATTCTTGGTTCTTCAGGTTCACTGTTTATGTATCTAAGTTGAAATATATTTTAAATTATTTTGCTTACCAATAATTCTCCTTAAAACTTTCACCAATCTTGGGGAATCCTCAGCCATTATCAATTTCATTTGAGGAAATAAAAGTTCACATTTTAAAATAAGACAAAAAATTTAAATATAAAACTTTTTCTATGTCCTTTGGCTTTCTCCCTCCCCTCAACTGTGTGTTATGCTTCTGTATTATGTGTTAACCAGACTTCCCCTATGGCAGAAATACCTGCTCAACCATAAAGATTTATTTCTCTCCTTCTGGCACCAACCATGTAACTACTTAAAAGATAACATTCCTTTTTCAATCCTGGAAGGGATCAGGATGACTCACCACTCTCTCTGTATGTGCAGATACCTTTTGTGAACTTTATGTACAAAACCAATATATTATTTCCCTTAAGATAGTGATTGGTGAAGAACTAATTGGTTAGTAAACCTGGGGAGACACTAGGCCACACCTAATGGATGTTCCTAGCTTAAATACTTACTTATGACTTTATTGATGTTACTAGCAATATTGTCTGTATTCTATTTTACAAGACTACATTACCAAATGTGTGACAGAGCCTGAGAGGAAACTGATGATAATTGGGCAGCTTGAAACAATTGGCCAAATATGTAGTCTTACAAGATCAATTTTCGTAATAGTATAGTTCTAGATATAGGAAGAGGAGAAGGCAATGGCACCCCACTCCAGTACTCTTGCCTGGAAAATCCCATGGACAGAGGAGCCTGGTGGGCTGCAGTCCATGGGGTCGCTAAGAGTTGGACACGACTGAGTGACTTCACTTTCACTTTTCACTTTCATGCATTGGAGAAGGAAATGGCAACCCATTCCAGTGTTCTTGCCTGGAGAATCCTGGGGACGGGGGAGCCTGGTGGGCTGCCATCTGTGGGGTCGCACAGAGTCGGACACGACTGAAGTGGCTTGGCAGCACGGCAGATATAGGAAGAAGCAACAAGAAAGAAACATTTCCTGGACCATTTAAGACTGATAAACACAGGGATCCCAGAGGCTTTTGATTACTGTTGACAGAGCCTAGCCCAATAACACATTAAGTGGCCTTTCAACAAAATCCTTGCCTAATCTGGGAATGAGCATTTCTAATGCCATGGGACAAGTTGGTCACAAAATGCCTCCCAAACCTGGGTTGAAATTAAGACTGAAAGGGAAGGGGTTGTAAAATAAAGAATGTTGCCTACCATCCAGTTCTACACAAATCAAGTTACTGGCCTCTGCAGTTGCTGACCTTCAATACTGAAGACTGGGGCAAAACTAGAAGAATAAGTCTTCAGATAGTTAGATATTTTCAGAGGAAATTGTTTATGAACCTGGATTCTTACAATTTCTGATTTCAGGAAAACACCAAAACCATTAACTAAGATATCTGTTCCATCTGGCTAGTTGCAGCCTTCTGCTGAGATGTGTGCTTGATTGCATGTATTCATTTCACCAAAATCACATATATACTGACCTCCCCCATTACCTCTTCAGAACAGTTCTCAGAACTCTCTGAAAAGCTGTCCCCTGGGTTATACTCCTCAGTTTGGCTCAAATAAACTTTTCCATTTCTTTCTTAGATTGACTATTAATTGATGTTTTGTTGACATAGTTTCCCCACAGTTATCTTTCACATTATTTCTTTATTATCTTTACTGTTAAGTCCTAATATTCACATGTAGCACTTCTCACTCTATCCTTAAAACTCATATCGTTAGTTCAAGTTCATGTGCCCAACACACAATGTGGCCAAACACATGAAAACATTGGAGTTTACAGCAGAGAAAGGTTTATTGCAGGGACATGCAGGAGGGTGGGTGGCTCGTGCCCTAAAGTGGCATGAACTCCTCAAAGGGTTTTGGCAAAGCATTTTTAAAAGCCAGGTGAGGAGGAGGGTAGCAGGGTATGTAATCAGCTAATGCACAGTTCTTTGATTGATTGATGAGATAAGATGGTGGTGCCATAGGGGTTAGTATTATCAGTCGTTAGGCTGCTGGAGGCCTGAGGCTAGATATTCATGGTCATCAAGTAGTTGACATCTTACATTTGATGGGAGAGATTTTCACATCTGTAAAACAACTCTGAAAATGTGTATCAAATGTTATTTTTTAGGTACTTTAGACAAAACATGGTCCACTGGAGAAGGGAATGGCAAACCACTTCAGTATTCTTGCCTTGAGAACACCATGAACAGTATGAAAAGCCAAAAAGATAGGACACTGAACCATGAACTCCCCAGGTTGGTAGGTGCCCAATATGCTACTGGAGATCAGTGGAGAAATAACTCCAGAAAGAATGAAGGGATGGAGCCAAAGCAAAACTAATACAATTATGTAAAGTTTAAAAAACAAAACAAAACAAACAACACCCCGTTGTGGATGTGACTGGTGATGGAAGTAAAGTCCAATGCTTTAAAGAGCAATATTGCATAGGAACCTGGAATGTCAGATTCATGAATCAAGGCAAATTGGAAGTGGTCAAATGGAGATGGCAAGAATGAACATCAACATTTTAGGAATCAGTGAACTAAAATGGACTGGAATGGGTGAATTTAACTCAGATGACCATTATATCTTCTATGGTGGGCAAGAATCCCTTAGAAGAGATGGAGTAACCATCATAGTCAACAAAAGAGTCTGAAATGCAGTACTTGGATGCAATCTCAAAAATGACAGAATCATCTCTGTTCGTTTACAAGGCAAACTATTCAAAATCACACTAATCCAAGTCCATGCCCAGACCCATAATGCTGCAGAAGCTGAAGTTGAACGGTTCTATGAAGACCTACAAGATCTTCTAGAAGTAATACCCAAAAAAGATGTCCTTTTCATTATAGGGGACTAGAATGCAAAAGTAGGAAGTCAAGAAATACCTGGAGTAACAGGCAAATTTGGCCTTGGAGTACAGAATGAAGCAGGGCAAAGGCTAATAGAATTTTGCTTAGAGAACACACTGGTGATAGCAAACACTCTCTTCCAACAACAAAAGAGAAGACTCTACACATGGACATCACCAGACGGTCAATACTGAAATCAGATTAATGATATTCTTTGCAGCCAAAGATGGAGATACTCTATACAGTCAGCAAAAACAAGACCGGGAGCTGACTGTGGTACAGACTATGAACTCCTCATTGCCAAATTCAGACTTAAATTGAAGAAAGTGGGGAAAACCACTAGGCCATTCAGGTATGACCTAAATCAAATCCCTTAAGATTATACAGTGGAAGTGACAAGTAGATTCAAGGGATTAGGTATGATAGAGTGCTTGAAGAACTATGGACGGAGGTTTGTGACATTGTGCAGGAGACAGGGATCAAGACCTTCCCCATGGAAAAGAAATGCAAAAAAGCAAAATGGCTGTCTGGGGAGGCCTTGCAAACAGCTATGAAAAGAAGAGAAGCAAAAGGCAAAGGACAAAAGGAAAGATATACCCATTTGAATGCAGAGTTCCAAAGAATAACAAGGAGAATAAGAAAGCCTTCCTCAGTGATCAATGCAAAGAAATAGAGGAAAAGAATAGAATGGGAACTCTAGAGATGTTGTCAAGAAAATTAGAGATACCAGGGGAATATTTCATGCAAATATTGGCATAATAAAGGACAGAAATGGCATGGAACTAACAGCAGAAGATATTAAGAAGACGTGGCAAGAATACACAGAAGAACTATACAAAAAAAAATCTTCATGACCGAGATCATCACAATGGTATGATCACTCACCTAGAGCCAGACATCCTGGAATGCGAAATTAAGTGGGCCGTAGAAAGCACCACTACGAACAAAGCTAGTGGAGGTGATGGAATTCCAGTTGAGCTATTTCAAATGCTGAAATGATGCTGTGAAAATGCTGCAGTCAATATGCCAGCAAATTTGTAAAATTCAGCAGTGGACACAGGACTGGAAAAGGTCAGTTTTCATTCCAATTCCAAGGAAAGGCAATGCCAAAGAATGCTCAAGATACTGCTCAATTGCATTCATCTCAGATGCTAGTAAAGTAATGCTCAAAATTCTCCAAGCCAGGCTTCAACAGTACATGAATCGTGAACTTCCAGATGTTCAAGCTGGTTTTAGAAAAGGCAGAGGAAACAGAAAGAAAATTGCCAAGATCTGTTGGATCACTGAAAAAGCAAGAGCATTTCAGAAAAACATCTATTTCTTCTTTATTGACTATGCCAAAGCCTTTGACTGTGTGGTTATGACAAACTGTGGAAAATTCTTAAAGAGATGGGAATACCAAACCACCTGACCTGCATCCAGAGAAATCTGTATGCAGGTCAAGAAGCAACAGTTAGAACGGGACATGGAACAACAGACTGGTTCCAAATCTGGAAAGGAGTATGTCAAGGCTGTACATTGTCATCCTGCTTATTTAACTTATGCAGAGTACATCATGGAAATGCTGGGCTGGATGAAGCAGAAGCTTGAATGAAGATTGCCAGGAGAAATATCAATAACCTCAGAAATGCAGATGGCACCACCCTTATGGCATAAAGTGAAGAACTAAAGAGTCTCCTGATGTAAGTGAAAGAGGAGAGTGAAAAAGTTGGCTTAAAGCTCAACATTCAGAAAACAGATCATTGTATCCGGTCCCATTACTTCATGGCAAATAGATGGAGAAACAGTGGAAACAGTGTCAAACTTTATTATTTTTTTTGGTTCCAAAATCACTGCAGATATTGATTGCAGCCATGAAATCAAAAGACACTTGCTTCTCGGAAGAAAAGTTATGACCAACCTAGATAGCTTATTAAGAAACAGAGGCATTACTTTGCCAACAAAGGTCCATCTAGTCAAAGCTATCGTTTTTCCAGTAGAGATGTATGGATGCTAGAGTTGGACCATAGAGAAAGCTTAGCACTGAAGAATTGATGCTTTTGAACTGTGGTGTTGGAGAAGACTCTTGAGAGTCTCTTGGACTGCAAGGAGATCCAACCAGTCCATCCTAAAGGAAATCAGTCCTGAATATTCATTGGTAGGACTGATGTTGAAGCTGCAACTCCAATACTTTGGCCACCTGATGCAAAGAACTGACTCATTTGAAAAGACACTGATGCTGGGCAAGATTGAGGGTAGGATGAGAAGGGGATGACAGAGGATGAGATAGTTGGATGATAGCACTGACTCAATGGACATGAGTTTGAGTAGACTCCTGGAGTTGGTCATGACAGGGAGGTCTGGTGTGCTGCAGTCCATGGGGTTGCAAAGAGTCGGACATGACTGAGTGACTGAACTGAACTGAGGTGAACTTCAGAGAGGAACTAAAGCAGAAATAAGGGAAAGGCCTGACCCATGAAGTCACCACAGTTTCCTCCTTGGAAACTGTTACGTATTTTATAACATTTTTGCTATTTCAATCTTCATAGTTTCCTCAGGTCTAACTTGTTGCTTCCTGGACCTATCTATCATTATAAAACTCATTTACAGCTTTTAAAATTCATTTACATATTTAAAAATTTTAAGACAGTCTGTTTAGCTTTTGATATCTAAACTTTTTTAGTAAGTAAGTGCTAGTCGATCAGTTGTGTCTGACTGTGATCCTATGGATTGTAGCCTGGCAGGCTCTTCTGTCCATGGAATTCTCCAGGCAACAATTCTGGAGTGGGTTCCTACTCCCTTCTCCAGGAGATCTTCCCAGCTCTGGGATCAAAGTTGGGTCTCCTGCATTGCAGGCAGATTCTTGAGCATCTGAGCCATCTAAGTTGTGCTTAATAATTTATGTGCTTAATCATTGTGAAAAGTATTTCATATTCCCCTTATGATATTTCTCTCATTATCTGAAATTCATGCTGTCCATATTTCTGTTATTTCCTATTGCTGTTTACACTTATTCCATGCTTAATCTTGCTTTGTGTATTTGGTAATTTCTGAAGGTTAGTTCATATTTGTCTTTTATTTGTTTCTTTTTTGATTCCTTTTGCCTAGGTTGTCAAAGTATCATCCCTAGAGTGATTTTAATTGTCTTCTGCAGGAACAAAATGCGCATAATTGGATCAATCACTATTGATATTAATTTCTCAGATTGTTAACTCCAGGGCCACTCATGTATGTTGACTTAAAAAATGTACATGAAATTGTGAGTTAAGTTTTACTGGGGGCAAAATGAGGACTGCAGACTGGGATACAGCACTACGTATAGTTCTGAGAAACTGCTCCAAAGAAGCAGGGTGGAAGGTCAGTATATACATTGTTTTGGTGAAGGGAGAATACATGCAATCAAGCACATATTTTTCCAGAAAGTTTCTGCTAGTCTCATGAAGCTTTGCTGCTGCTGCTGCTGCTAAGTCACATCAGTCGTGTCCGACTCTGTGCGACCCTGTAGATGGCAGCCCACCAGCTCCCCCATCCCTGGGATTCTCCAGGCAAGAACACTGGAGTGGGTTGCCATTTCCTTCTCCAATGCATGAAAGTGAAAAGTGAAAGTGAAGTTGCTCAGTCGACCCCATGGACTGCAGTGCACCAGGCTCCTCCATCCATGGGATTTTCCAGGCAAGAGTACTGGAGTCCGGTGCCATTGCCTTCTCCTGAAGCTTTGCTAGCTAATCTCAAAGTACTGTCATCAGCATGAGGGACTTTAATACTTTTCTAGTTATGAGGTGATTAAAAAATCAGGCTATATAATTGGCTCCTGAAATTATATAGCCATCTGAAGACCTGTCCTTCCAGTATTTCCCTGAGCACAGAGTGCCTAATTTCTGCTCTCCATCCTGAACTTCTTTCAGGGGGTGTTGAAAGTGTTGAAAGTCAATAGTGACAGCAGTACAGGATTTAATCCTTGTAGAGCAGGTGAAATTGCAAGCACTGATTTTCAGTTGACAGGGCCCACTCATGGTAATAAATTTGAGCATACTTTGGGAAGCATTTAATAACCATTTTATCCTACAGTGCTAGGAAGACTGATTCCTAGGTCTGGTGAAGGTTTCACTGATAGGCCATTCAATCTGCTATTACTGGACTAGATCTATCAACAGTAATCAAAGAGCTCTAGACCAACCTGTCTTACCTTAACTGTTACAGTCTAGGAAAAATTCTCTATTGATGAGAGAATAAAAATTCTCTATTCTCTCTTTCCATATCTAGAGTAACACTATTAAAAGGTTGTTGAATCACACGAAGACACCGGGATTCTTGGCCCCCGGAGGAGAAGAATTCAATCCGGGGCCAGAGACGAGGTTTGGTCGCTCAGAGCTTTTACATAATAAAGTTTTATTAAAGTATAAAGGAGATAGAGAAAGCTTCTGACATAGGCATCAGAAGGGGGCAGAAAGAGTACCCCCTTGTTAGTGTTAGCAATGAAGTTATATACTCTCCAATGAATCCAAAGAATGTCTGGAGGTTGTAAAGACCTCACCAGACCTACTCCCATAATTTACATTTTAAGATAACAGAATTAGCCAGAAGGTGTAATCTAGAGACTGTCCTCAGGCAGGATACATTATTGTTATATAATCCTAAGGAATGTAGAGAAGGAAAAAAGTTTGTCCTTTCTTCCTCCTTGAGAATTCCAGACCCCTCTCTCATTGGGGACCCCTAGACTCCTTATCAACCTTCCTAGGAAATGACTTCCTATTACAATCATTCAGTTCAGTTCAGTTTAGTTCAGTCGCTCAGTCATGTCCGACTCTTTGAGACCCCATGAATCGCAGCACGCTAGGCCTCCCTGTCCATTACCAACTCCCGGAGTTCACCCAGACTTATGTCCATCCAGTCAGTGATGCCATCCAGCCATCTCATCCTCTGTCGTCCCTTTCTCTTCCTGCCCCCAATCCCTCCCAGCATCAGAGTCTCTTCCAATGAGTCAACTCTTTTCATGAGGCAGCCAAAGTACTGGAGTTTCAGCTTTAGCATCATTCCTTCCAAAGAAATCCCAGGGCTGATCTCCTTCAGAATGGACTGGTTGGATCTCCTTGCAGTCCAAGGGACTCTCAAGAGTCTTCTCCAACACCACAGTTCAAAAGCATCAATTCTTCAGCACTCAGCCTTCTTCACAGTCCAACTCTCACATCCATACATGACCGCAGAAAAAACCATAGCTTTGACTAGATGGACCTTTGTTGGCAAAGTAATGTCTCTGCTTTTGAATATACTATCTAGGTTGTAACTTTCCTTCCGAGGAGTAAGCGTCTTTTAATTTCATGGCTGCAGTCACCATCTGCAGTGATTTTGGAGCCCAGAAAAATAAAGTCTGACACTGTTTCCACTGTTTCCCCATCTATTTCCCATGAAGTGATGGGATTGGATGCCATGATCTTCGTTTTCTGAATGTTGAGCTTTAAGCCAACTTTTTCACTCTCCACTTTCACTTTCATCATGAGGCTTCTTAGTTCCTCTTCACTTTCTGCCATAAGGGTGGTGTCATCTGCATATCTGAGGTTATTGATATTTCTCCTGGCAATCTTGATTCCAGCTTGTGTTTCTTCCAGTCCAGCGTTTCTCATGATGTACTCTGTATATAAGTTAAATAAGCAGGGTGACAATATACAGCCTTGACGTACTCCTTTTCCTATTTGGAACCAGTCTGTTGTTCCATGTCCATTTCTAACTGTTTCTTCCTGACCTGCATACAGATTTCTCAAGAGGCAGGTAGGTGGTCTGGTATTCCTATATTTTTTTATCAGAAGTTCTGTCACACATATGGTAATTAATCTTGAATTAATAAAATAGGAAAAGTACAAGTAATGTAACTAGCAGTAATATTAAAGTCATAAATGAGAATTCAGCCAAGAACTTCCATTAAGTGTAGTTCGGTATAGTCTCAGGTCATCCAACTTAGTTTAGTCTGTACCAATCTTTGTCTTTCAGGGTAATTTTATATTGACACTGTCCATAAAGCTCCCAGTCCAATTTCCTATTGTTACCAGGCTGCTTGTCCTTAGTGTAATTTAATTGTTCCTCCTTTAGGAGGGCCTTAAAACTTAAGTGACCACAGCCTGGTTTAACCACATAAATTCATCCCATAGTTGTGGGAGGGTTTATTCTTTGGCTGAACTCTTGCTTGTTACTCTGATTGAGCTGAGGAACTTTAGAGGAAATTTATATTTATGGCCATGGTCAGAGTAGATATTATTAATTGGTTAGTGAGAGCATACCACCTAGTAATACCAAGAGCAGCCTGAGGAGACTGAACTTCCTATTTTCTAAAATAAATTTTCTAAGGGTCATCCAATTAGAGCCTTGGAGTACAGAGATACAGCAAGGTAATCTATAAGTACTAGATACAGGTAATAGGCCACAACGCAACATATGGAATGCTTTTTCAAACTAGCATAGGACTGTGTCCCTTATAGTAAAACACTTGATTTATATACAAAGGTCCAAGAAGTCAAGAAAACATTATAAATGATCAAACAAATTAGTTCATTATCTTGCTTAAGCTGTCTACTTTTGATGTTGTGTTATTCTCATTTTCATTGAAATGTAGTCTCCTCTGTTTGAACATCTTTTTAAGGTAAATTTGAGGTCAGCAGTCTGCTCTATAGACCAGTTTAGTGTAGGGGCCTCTGAAAATGAGAATTAATTCAAGAGTCAGCTTGCTTTCAGTTTCACTGTGTATGAGCTAATTAAGAGTACCTGATAAAAGTCCTTCCATCCAGTTGGAGATAATCCTTTAAATTATGTTTTACAGTACACATAATCCCCTGGTTGCAGGCCATGGGGCATCTGATCTTCATTCAGTGATTACAAAAATTAGCTTCATAAACAAAATTTATAGTGTCCTTTTAATAATACAGTTAACTTTACATTAATATAGTGTAACTGCAAGAAACTATCTGGGAAGTGACTTAGTACAAAATTTGGATTTAACATTCATTGGAACACTCTTTTTCTCTCCAAAATTACCCTCATTTCTACCAAATATACCCAAATTAAGAATAATTTGTTTATAAAAAAAGTCTGGCTTCAAAAACTTGACCTGATAATTTATATAACTATAATTTATCATACAGATTTTTTGCTTTACTAAAACTTTTATAAGGAGTCTCAGTCTGAACTTTAAAAAACCCTCAGAGGTAAGAAAGTCACATTAAGAGCTTATCACACATTTCACTTAGGTGAATTCTTCCCTTATTAAGACCCCCCAAAATACTTTGAGATTACTGTACCTGTTGATGAGGTAGCTTTCCTAATTTATTAGCAACATTTGGGAAGTCCTGGTGGCTCCGCAGTAAAGAATCTGCCTGCATTACAGGAATCTCAGGTTTCATCTATGGTTTGAAAATATCCCCTGGAGAAGGAAATGGCAACCCACTCCAGTATTCTTGGCTGGGAAATCCCATGGACAGAGGAGCCAGATGGGCTAGAGTCCATGGGGTTGCAAAAGAGACACGGCTTAATAATTAAACAACAACAACCATAGAATATAACCTAAGAAGATTTATTACTCATTTGACCATACTTCCCATGTAAATTAACACACCAAATGAACCTAATTAGTTTAATATCTCTCTTTGGGATGTTCCAGGGGCCCTTTGAGACAACCCAAAGTTAACCAGAGGTCAAATGACTTAATTAAATTTTGATTTAGGAAGTTTTGTCAATAAATATATAAAGGGTTTAAAACAATTGCTAGGATAGGATCATAGGTTACTTTGAAATGAAGAAGCAAAGTGAAAATCACTCTTCGTGACACCGTGGACTATACAGTCCATGGAATTCTCCAGGCCAGAATACTGGAATGGGTAGCCCTTCCCTTCTCCAGGGGATCTTCCCAACCCAGGGATCCAACCTAGGTCTCCCACATTGCAGGCGGATTCTTTACCAGCCAAGCCATCAGAGAAGCCCAAGGTTACTTTGAAACAATAGTAATTCACTTAGCCAAATTATAATAAATGATTTCAAAGATGAATACATAACAGATCACTTAAGAGGTAAAGAAACCTAAAATCTCTTATCAAGAGAAGTTCAACATCTTAAGAATACTTGCAGTATGCAGTATGCACAAAACTCTTCTCTAGGGGTCCACTTTTCACAAACTTTCTTCACTTTCTGTAGCCATCACTTAATTTGCTCATCTAGGGATAGCCACCTATAAAACAGACCTACTTCCTTTTCCCTTAATAAAATGCAATTTCAATTCTCATGCTTTCTTTACTGAAAATACACATCGAACTTTCCTTAAGCAACCACAAACTGTCCTTCATATTAGCATTCTGTAGATTGGTGAACATAAATATCAGTGATAATTTCTAAAAACATTTGTTTTCTTATAGACATCACCTCAGGATGGTACTAAACATACTCATGAATGGTCCTCAATATCCTTAGTTCCACTGTAAGAGGAAGCCAATGTTCAGTTATTAATGTTTCAGCATTTTATTTTATTTGGAAGTCACTTAGCTATTCAATAAACTTCCATCACTTAATTTAGCACAACCCTAGAAATTCAAGTTACCGAAATCTGGAGAGACTAAAATAGACATTCCTAAAACATAATTGTTATTAATAGAATTTATCTAAAAGCATTTATCTCATTTACATTTTTTTCCTTAAAAGTTTCTTCACATTGAGTTATTTTGTTTGCTGACAAATTTGCAACAGATATAAGACCTTTTTTAGCTTATATTAAACCTAGGCATGATATTGATGCTGCTGACACCAGACATGTCTATACTAATCAGATGAACAAACTTAAACTTTATTAATGGATGTCAATTTAATATTAAATATTCTCCAGTTCATGTGAACCTGAAATTCATTTAGCTTAATTTCTCTTGTATTTAGAAGTATTTAGAATTGTTTGATTTGTAAGTGCTTACTTTTCTTTAGGCTAGTTAAATAAAGCTCATTTACAAATTAATTTCAGTAATATTATCCAAAGACAAAGATACGTACTGAGACATACATATATTCATACAGACACAACAAGAGATCTACCTTCATTTTCTAAACTTAGTCATGAATCAGATATCAAAGTATGAAACTCACTAGTTGTAAACAACAGTTGGAATAAGCCATGAATTAGTATCACAATATAAAACTTACTAGTTGTAAATAACAGAATAAGAAAAAAATTTAAAATGTTTTTGTTCATTTTTTTCCTTCAGTTTCAGAAATTAGAGATGGTGTATACAAGTGATTCTGAGAGCTCTGGTCTCAAGGCACAGGGAGCAAAAATCTGGTTCTCTTAAGTAGGACTTTTTTTTTTCCTTTAAGGTAGCATTCTCTTCTGATTGGGAATTAAACTGATTGGGGTTTGGTTAAACTTGAACTGAAACTGTGAACTTAATTGGCATAATTGAAGGTTCATAATTTTTGTAGCTATCCCCTTTTATTTTAATGGTTTGGAAAAGTTGGTCAGCCAGTGGAACAAGAGTGTTTGTGTATAACTTATATCAATCTAGATTGTCTTTTGACTCAAGTAGCCAAATCCTCATCTAAGCCTTCTAAAAAGACAGAAATAAGTAAAGATCATTTTAGTGGTTAAAAAATAACTCAGGTTTCAAGCTGGAATGTTGTTTAAAAGGTATTTTTGTTTGTTTTTCAAATATTTCATAATAGTCCAGAGTTAATTCGTTCAATCTTTGCTTGCACTGTTGAATCTACAGTTTTAGGAAAAACCTCTGAGATAAGTTTGAATTATTTCTGAGCTAATTCCTTGCATTCAGTACGAGCTTCTGAATGTGCTTCAAAGTACATTAAGGGATGTTTCCATTCTGCTTTCTTTGTTCATTCCTTTGCTTTGTTTTCAGAAACTAAGAGCTATATTAGTGATATAGATCTGAAAACCTGGGCTCATAGGACCGAACGGGTAACTTGACTTCCTGAGCAAATCTCAATGATCCTGACTTGGACTGGGAAATTTCTCAGCCAAGGCTCAGCTCAGGAGCTGGGGTGCATAAATAAGCACTGAGAATTGTTCACTTCTCCCTATAATAGATTTTTTCTTTAAAAAATCACTTCTGATTTTTTTTTTATCCTCCTTTGCTGGGAAAAGGGGAGCAGCAAGAAGTAGAGGAGTTTGAAGAGAAAAAAGAGATGGCATGTAGCCTTCCCTGGTGGCTCAAATGGTAAAGAATTGGCTTTCAGTGGAGGAGAGGCAGGGTCTAACCCTGGGTCAGAAAGATGCCCTGGAGAAGGGAATGGCTACTACTCAAGTATTCTTGCTTGGAGAATTTTATGGACAGAGGAGCATGGTGGGCTACAGTCCATGGGGTTGCAAAGAGATGGACACAACTAACACTTTCACATTTTCCAAGTAATTCAGATAGAAGAAGATACGTGGGAGGAGCTGAGGGAGAGACAGAGTCAGTGACAAAGTGCTAGCAACCTTTTTGTTCTGATATAGTTTTAAGAGAAGATTCTAGATACCAATTGAAGTAAGTGTTCCATTCAGTGTGTTTGATCTTACAACCAGCTTTTTCCAAATTTGTGTGCAAAAATATCAATTTTGGAATATCAAATGAACCTCAATATTTGGTATTTTTATGTTAAGATCTCCTTTAGTATAATTCCCCCAATTAAATAGGTACTTGCAAGTATAAGTTTGGTATGTATATAACCCTGGCTGGGGTGTTAGTTAGAGGCTGGCTTTCTGATGCCTCTTGTTTCTGTTTTTGAGAGGCTCTATTTCTCATTTTACATTGAATTTATCAGGGATAAAATTCACTAGTGTAATTGTGTGATGTGCATGTATCCTGCTTGTGAGTATCCTCCTCTGAGTATCACCCTAGAGTCATTTCAGCTGGCTTACGTGACTCAGAGTCTACCTTCAGCAGTCTAGGACCACTGTGGATCATGGATTGCTGAATGGCCAATTCTTCTCTGTGACATCTGGATGTGAAAGCATTTTAAAAATGAGTGGTCTCCTTATGGGAACATTGCATGGTATGAGGACTCGGCCTCCATCACGCCCATAAATTTCTCAGTCACCTGAGAGAGTCATAACTGGGAGCAGTCTTGTCCCTTTTTTTGGAGCAAAGCTTTCATGTAGTATCTTCACTTTTATCCTGACAAACTATGTGAAGGCAGACAATTTGAGGAAAAGCATCAGATAAGCCTCTGACCTAATCAGCACAGACCACTCAGTCTCCTACAACTGAGCAACCTTGGTATCCTTCAACCAAGCCCCACCCAGAAACTTTCACCTTGGTGGGTATGCCCTGGTATCTTTTAACCAGGACCCTCTTAGTTCAGTTCAGTTCAGTGGCTCAGTCGTGTCTGACTCTTTGCGACCCCATGAATCGCAGCACACCAGGCCTCCCTGTCCATTACCAACTCCCGGAGTTCACTCAGACTCACGTCCATCGAGTCAGTGATGCCATCCAGCCATCTCATCCTCTGTCATCCCCTTCTCCTCCTGCCCCCAATCCCTCAAGCATCAGAGTCTTTTCCAATGAGTCAACTCTTCGCATGAGGTGGCCAAAGTACTGGAGTTTCAGCTTTAGCATCAGTCCTTCCAAAGAACACCCGGGACTGATCTCCTTTAGAATGGACTGGTAGGATCTCCTTGCAGTCCAAGGGACTCTCAAGAGTCTTCTCCAACACCACAGTTCAAAAGCATCAATTCTTCAGCACTCAGCCTTCTTCACAGTCCAACTCTCACATCCATATTGAGCTATTTCAAATCCTGAAATATGATGCTGTGAAAGTGCTGCACTCAATATGCCAGCAAATTTGACAAACTCAGCAGTGGCCATAGGACTGGAAAAGGTCAGTTTGCATTCCAATCCCAAAGAAAGGCAATGCCAAAGAATGCTCAAACTACTGCACAATTGCACTCATCTCACATGCTAGTAAAGTAATGCTCAAAATTTTCCAAGCCAGGCTTCAGCAATACATGAACCGAGAACTTCCTGATGTTCAAGCTGGTTTTAGAAAAGGCAGAGGAACCAGAGATCAAATTGCCAACATCTGCTGGATCATGGAAAAAGCAAGAGAGTTCCAGAAAAACATCTATTTCTGCTTTATTGACTATGCCAAAGCCTTTGACTGTGTGGATCACATTAAATCGTGGAAAATTCTGAAAGAGATGGGAATACCAGGACCCTCTAGTACCTTTCAATTGGTTAGGTATTCCTAAGTATCTTTCAACTGAGCCCCATCCACTACCATTCCACTGGGTAAGTCTGCCCTGGTATCTTTAAACAAGCCCCCTGCTCTGTATCTTTCAACTAGGAGGGTATTCCTTTGTATCAAGCCCCACCCAATATCTTTCCAATGGGTTAGGATGCCTTGGTATCTTTCAACTGGGTACATCCCAGTATCTTTCAACTGGGAGAGGGCAGGTACCCGCTATACTGACAAATAAAATTCAGGATCATAACCAACATGGGAGATTTGAGAACCAGGAGAGACTTATCAAATTTGTCTGGACTGTCTATGAAGGTGGTCAGACAAAAGGGGTCTCTACTCATACCAAGACTCCAGTTCCTTGTAGAGTTCAGATGAAGGAGAGAAATCTACTCTGGGCTCCTTCATGGTCACCATGGAAATGTTGACTTAAAAAAATGCACAACATTAAAGTTGTGGGTTAAGATTTTTGGGGGCAAAATGAGGACCACATACTGGGAGACAGCACCTCAGAAAGCTCTGAGAAGCTGCTCCAAAGAAGCAATGAGGAAGGTCAGTATATGCATAATTTTGGTGAAAGGAGAATAAAGGCAATCAAGCACATATTTTTCCAGAAGATTTCTGCTAGTCTCAAAGTTTTGTGCTAATCATGAGGAACAGTCATCACATGAAGGATTTTAGTGTTTTTCTGGATATGAGGAGATACAAAATTGGGCTCATAAAATGAGTCCTGAATGTATCTATCTGAAGACTTGTCCTACCAGTTTTTCCCTGAGCACATGTGCCTCATTTCTGTTCTCCACCCTGAACTCCTTTTAGGGGATTTTGAAGGTCAGCAGCTGCAGTAGCACATGATTTAATCCCTGTAGAAGTAGATGGCAAGTTCCCATGGCAAGTGTCAATTTGTAGTTGACATGTCTAGCAAATTGAAACACCAAACTAAGTAAATTATAAACTAGAGGTTTAAAATTATCAGAGTCAAATGTCCACACTCAGACCTCAAGCAAAGATGTATATTTTTGTCATCTTGCCTCAATTTTTGACATTTATATTTGTTTACAAAAGTGAACAAAATTTATGAATCCAGGCAGATTATCATTATTACAGAAATAACATCAGTTTCCCATTTCCCCAATTTTTCCCTCTTCTAAAGTTATGCACTATAGGAGAGGAACCTTGAACTAGGAATTTGGGAGTTTTTCTAAGAGAGCTTGCCCAGTAGCCTCACCTCCCCACCAAGAGAGGAGTAGAATGTTTTATCAGTATAAACAAATCCTTTGTAATGTAAATGATAGCTCCACGTATAATTTCCCTTTGAAATGTAAAACACATACCTCCAGGGAAGTAAATCTGTGCTCCAGAGAGATCCAAATCATCTTTTGACTTCCAAAACATCCTTTAATCCACATTTCAGATTTCTTTGTTTAGAAAGCCCTAACCATGCAAAAAACATCAAAATATTTTCTCAACAGTCCTACAGTTTTCACATGCAGATAAGTGAATTTTCTGAATATTTCTTGTTCATGAAGGATATATGCAGGCTTTTGAATAGTTCTAGACAAATACAGGGCTTACATTCCAACTCTGCAACTCACTGAATATGAATGTATCATTTGCTTTACCTGCATGGGTACTGAAACTCAGCCTTTAAACTCCCGGGATGTGTAATAGCTTCAAATTCCAGTCAAAGTCAATTATAGTAATTCTCAATTCTTTATTCCTAGCACCTGAGGATTTTCCTTTCTTTCTTGCCAGTTCTTCTATTCATCATTTACTTACCTTCAAAAGCCTCACACAGTATTTCTAAGCGTACCTGAAATATATTCAGGTTATGTTTACCATATCGTTGGAAATGAGCAACTGATGATTGTGTTTTGTGATTGTAATAATAATAGGTCCATGAGATGTCTAAAATAAAACATAAGTATCAATAGATGTCCTATGTGCCAGCCACAGGCAGTATAGACAAAGAATGACAGCAGCCATTTTCATAAACAAGGGTGTTTTAACTATAAGGCTGCCCCCTGATGGTGCACCCCGAGGGGTATTAAGGATGAAGAAAAACAGGATATTGGCCCTAGATAGTTGAGGTGTATATCAAAGAAATAAATTCAATAATTCTAGACTCTTGCATCTTTTCATACATAGAAAAGTACTAAAATCTTTATCTTGAGATGTCTTTTTTTGTGATTATTACTAATCAATAACCTCTGATATGCAGATGACACCACCTTTATGGCAGAAAGTGAAGAACTAAAGAGCCTCTTAATGAAAGTGAAAGAGTAGATGAAAAAGTTGGCTTAAAGCTCAACATGCAGAAAACTAAGATCATGGCGTATGGTCCCATCATTTCAGTTCAGTCTCTCAGTCGTGTCCGACTCTTTGTGACCCCATGAAGTGCAGCATGCCAGGCCTCCCTGGCCATCACCAACTCCCAGAGTTCACCCAAACTCATGTCCATCGAGTTGGTGATGCCATCCAGCCATCTCATCCTCTGTCGTCTCCTTCTCCTCCTGCCCCCAACCCCTCCCAGCATCAGGGTCTTTCCAATGAGTCAACTCTTCGCATGAGGTGGTCAAAATACTGGAGTTTCAGCTTTAGCATCATTCCTTCCAAAGAAATCCCAGGGCTCATCTCCTTCAGAATGGTCTGGTTGGATTTCCTTGCAGTCCAAGGGACTCTCAAGAGTCATCTCCAACACCACAGTTCAAAAGCATCAATTCTTTGGCGCTGAGCTTTCTTCACAGTCCAACTCTCACATTCATACATGACCACTGGAAAAACCATAGCCTTGACTAGACGGACCTTTGTTGGCAAAGTAATGTCTCTGCTTTTGAATATGCTATCTAGGTTGGTCATAACTTTCCTTCCAAGGAGTAAGCATCTTTTAATTTCATGGCTGCAATCACCATCTGCAGTGATTTTGGAGCCCCCCAAAATAAAGTCTGACACTGTTTCCACTGTTACCCCACCTATTTCCCATGAAGTGATGGGACTGGATGCCATGACCTTAGTTTTCTGAATGGTGAGCTTTAGGCCGCTTTTGCACTCACCTCTTTCACTTTCATCAAGAGGCTTTTTAGTTCCTCTTCACTTTCTGCCATAAGGGTGGTGTCATCTGCATATCTGAGGTTATTGATATTTCTCCTGGCAATCTTGATTCCAGCTTATGCTTATTCTATCCCAGTGTTTCTCATGATGTACTCTGCATAGAAGTTAAATAAGCAGGGTGACAATATACAGCCTTGACATACTCCTTTTCCTGTTTGGAACCAGTCTGTTGTTCCATGTCCAGTTCTAACTGTTGCTTCCTGACCTGCATACAGGTTTCTCAAGAGGCAGGTCAGGTGGTCTGGTATGCCCATATCTTGAAGAATTTTCCACAGTTTATTGTGATCCACACAGTTAAAGGCTTGGGCATAGTCAATAAAGTAGAAATAGACATTTTTCTGGAACTCTCTTGCTTTTTCGATGATCCAGAGGATGTTGGTAATTTGATCTCTGGTTCCTCTGCCTTTTCTAAAACCAGCTTGAACATCTGGAAGTTCATGGTTCATGTATTGCTGAAGCCTGGCTTGGAGAATTTTGAGCATTACTTTACTAGCATGTGAGATGAGTGCAATTGTGCGGTAGTTTGAGCATTCTTTGGCATTGCCTTTCTTTGGGATTGGAATGAAAACTGACCTTTTCCAGTCCTGTGGCCACTGCTGAGTTTGTCAAATTTGCTGGCATATTGAGTGCAGCACTTTCACAGCATCATATTTCAGGATTTGAAATAGCTCAACTGGAATTCCATCACCTCCACTAGCTTTCTTCATAATGATGCTTTCTAAGGCCCACTTGACTTCACATTCCAGTATGTCTGGCTCTAGATAATCACACCATCGTGATTATCTGGGTCGTGAAGATGTTTTTTGTACAGTTCTTCTGTGCATTCTTGCCACGTCTTCTTAATACCTTCTGCTTCTGTTAGGTCCCTACCATTTCTGTTCTTTATTGAGCCCACCTTTGCATGAAATGTTCCCTTGGTATCTCTAATTTTCTTGAAGAGATCTCTAGTTTGTCCCATTCTGTTGTTTTCCTCTATTTCTTTGCATTGATCGCTGAGGAAGGCTTCTTATTTGTTCTTGCTATTCTTTGGAACTCTGCATTCAGATGCTTATATCTTTCCTTTCCTCCTTTGCTTTTCACTTCCTTTCTTTTCACAGCTATTTGTAAGGCCTCCCCAGACAGCCATTTTGCTTTTTTGCATTTCTTTTCCATGGGGATGGTCTTGATCCCTGTCTCCTGCACAATGTCATGAACCTCTGTCTGTAGTTCATCAGGCACTTCATCTATCAGATATAGACCCTTAAATCTATTTCTCACTTCCACTGAATATCATAAGGGATTTGATTTAGGTCATACCTGAATGGTCTAGTGGCTTTCCCCACTTTCTTCAATTTAAGTCTGAATTTGGCAATGAGGAGTTCATGATCTGAGTCACAGTCAGCTCCCGGTCTTGTTTTTGCTGACTGTATAGAGCTTCTCCATCTTTGGCTGCAAAGAACATAATCAATCTGATTTCAATGTTGACCATCTGGTGATGTCCATGTGCAGAGTCTTCTCTTGTGTTGTTGGAAGAGGGTGTTTGCTATGACCAGTGCGTTCTCTTGGCAAAACTCTATTAGCCTTTGCCCTGCTTCATTCTGTATTCCAAGGCCAAATTTGCCTGTTACTCCAGGTGTTTCTTGACTTCCTACTTTTGCATTCCAGTCCCCTATAATGAAAAGGACATCTTTTTTGGGTGTTAGTTCTAAAAGTTCTTGTAGGTCTTCATAGAACCGTTCAACTTCAGCTTCTTCAGCATTACTGGTTGGGGAATAGACTTGGATTACTGTGATATTGAATGGTTTGCCTTGGAAAGGAACAGAGATCATTCTGTCGTTTTTGAGATTGCATCCAAGTACTGCATTTTGGACTCTTTTGTTGACCATGATGACCACTCCATTTCTTCTAAGAGATTCCTGCCCACAGTAGTATATATAATGGTCATCTGAGTTAAATTCACCCATTCCAGTCCATTTTAGTTCGCTGATTCCTAGAATGTTGACGTTCATTCTTGGTATCTCCTGTTTGACCACTTTCAATTTGCCTTGATTTATGGACCTAACGTTCCAGGTTTCTATGCAATATTGCTCTTTACAGCATTGGACCTTGCTTCTATCACCAGTCACATCCACAACTGGGTATTGTTTTTGCTTTGGCTCCATCCCTTCGTTCTTTCTGGAGTTATTTCTCCACTGATCTCCAGTAGCATATTGGGCACCTACCGACCTGGGGAGTTCCTCTTTCAGTATCATATCATTTTGCCTTTTCAAACTGTTCATGGGGTTCTCAAGGCAAGAATACTGAAGTGGTTTGCCATTCCCTTCTCCAGTGGACCACATTCTGTCAGACCTCTCCACCATGACCCTCCCGTCTTGGGTGGCCCCACACAGCGTGGCTTGGTTTCATTGAGCTAGACAAGGCTGTGGTCCGTGTGATTATAATGAATATTTTCTGTTATATTTTCTATTATGGTTTCAGTATGCGCCCTCTGATGCCCTCTCGCAACGCCTACCGTATTACTTGGGTTTCTCTTACCTTGGATGTAGGGTAACTCTTCACGTCTGCTCCAGCAAAGCACAGCCGCTGCTCCTTATCTTGGACCAGGGGTATCTCCTCACTACCGCCCCTCCTGACCTTGAACGTGGAGTAGCTCCTCTTGGCCCTCCTGCACATTTGCAGCCACTGCTCCGTGGACATGGGATTGCTCCCCTTGGCCGCCGCCCCTGGCCTGGGACGTGGGGTAGCTCCTCTCTGCCGCTCCTGCACCATCGCAGCCTGGCACTCTGGGCCACTGCCCCTGACCTTGGACGCGGGGTAGCTCCTCTCGGCCATGCTTCTGCTAGGTCCGTTACAGCCGCGCGCTTCTGCTGCATGGTCCTTCGCAGCCGGCAATGGTCTCATCACTTCATGGCAAATAGATGGGGAAACAGTGGAAACAGTGGCTGACTTTATTTTTCTGGGCTCCAAAATCACTGCAGATTGTGACTGCAGCCATGAAATTAAAAGAAGCGTACTCTTGGAAGGAAAGATATAACCAACCTAGATAGCATATTCAAAAGCAGAGACATTACTTTGTCAACAAAGGTCCATCTAGTCAAGGCTATGGCTTTTCCAGTAGTCATGTATGGATGTGAGAGTTGGACCATAAAGAAAGTTGAGCACTGATGAATTGGTGCTTTTGAACTGTGGTGTTGGAGAAGACTCTTGAGAGCTGACAACACGGAGATCAAACCAGTCCATCCTAAAGGAGATCAGTCCTGGGTGTTCACTGGAAGGGCGATGCTGAAGCTGCAACTCCAATACTTTGGCCACCTGATGCGAAGACCTGACTTATTTGAAAAGACCCTGATGCTGGGAAAGATTGAAGGTGGGAAGAGAAGGGGATGACAGAAGATGAGATGGTTGGATGGCATCACCGACTCAATGGACATGAGTTTGAGTAAGCTCTGGGAGTTGGTGATGGACAGGGAAGCCTGGCATGCTGCAGTCCATGGGATCACAAAGAGTTGGACATGACTGAACCACTGAACTGAATTGAGTAATCTTTTGATGTTCAACTACATGTTTTACTTTTGAGTAAATTCCTATGTATCCTGGCTCCTCCCATATCTCTTTGGAACAATTCCTCATATCTATCTGATAAGTTGTTTCAGTGCTTTAGTTCTCAGTAACACCCCAAGTAAAAATAATCTGAACTTTAGGTTGTGATTTCTTTTTCAACTGACAGCAGATAAATAGTGATGAAACCTCATTTAAAATGGTAACAAATATGCTCAACCTTACCCAATGTTTTGTAGAAAAAAAATTAGGCAAAGAGGCCTTCCTGATGGGAGAGCAAATTTGGCACTTTGATGGAGCAGTTTGCCAATGGTCATTAAATATCCTCAGAATATTTATATATTCTGCTCCATTAATTCATACACTAGAAATTTATTCTAAGAAATGTATGATTGATATGTGAAAATATGTAAAACTTTTTAATAAAATATTTTAATGTAAGTATATATGAGTTATAATTAAAAAAACTAAATACTCCAAAATGAAGTATTAGGTAAATTATAATATAGTATTACATAGCACAAAAAATTTTAAATTATATTCTACAGAATATAAACATGAAGCGATATACATAATATAAAAATTCATGAGAGAAACAAGGTAGTGAAGTGTCCATAGAGTTGGTATGATTTTTCATAAAATATGCATGAATGCTCAGAAAATTTACTGACAATACATACAAAAACTTTCAACAGTATTTATCTCTAAGTCCTGTATTTCTACTTAATATTTTACATTTATAATATTCTTGTTTCTTTTCTTACATTCTACATTAGAGATATACAATTTTGTAATCAAAGTATTACTTGTAATGGCCTAATCATTCTGCTTTTAGAAATACATTAAAATGGTATTTGTAATAGTGAATCACCGGCAACAATATAAATGTCCAACTCTACCATATCTCCTTGTAAAGAAATAATATGCAGCCATTCACAAAATGTTCTTAAAGAATATGTAAGGGGGAGGACCATCAAGATGGCAGGGGAGTAAAATGCAGAGGTCACCCTTCTCCCCACAAATATATAAAAAATGCATCTGCACATGGAAGTCTTACAGAAGATCTACTGGGCAAAAGACATGAAACAAAACAAAGCAAAACAAAAAAGAGAAAAACACAAAGGATTCAGGACAGGACCTGTGCCTTGGGGAAGGAATTGTGAAGGAGCAAGTTTCCACACACTCAGAAACCCCCTCACAGGTCGGGACAATGGGCACCTTGCAACCTCAGAGGAGAATGCACAATAGGTGTGTAGAAGACAAAATGCAGAAAATTCTGCACAGAGATCAGAGCCAACCAGCACTGCCTAGCCTGGGACATATATCTGCATGCTCACCAGAGCAGGTGGGGACTGGATGCTGAGACCCAGGCTTTAGAGGTCAGACCCGCAGGAGAGGTCTAGGGTTGACTATCATAAGACAGTCTGCGGGGGCTAGTATGACACTGCTGAGGGAGCCCAGGAAAAAGTCTGGGCCTGCCAGAGATGCAAGAGATCATTGTCGTGGGGACCTTCTAAGTCCATGCATTTACAGACTACAGAATACTGCCTTCACAAGTGCTTTGTGGGGGGAGGTCTCTGACCCTAGAGATGGCTGCACTGGTCAACCCATGTGAGTGCCAAAGGTGGGACAGGATGTGGTTGTGGTCAGTCCCTGACCCCAGAACAGACTGCATAGGTCACCTGCCTGAGTGCCAGAGGCAGGGAGGAATGCAGCTGTGGTTGGTCAGACCTGCAACCTGGACCAGTTCCCCAGAGAGAGCTCATGACCTGTCTCAGGCTGCAGCAACAGTATTGTAGTATATCTGTAGGGTAGTATATATGTATTATATATATATATATATTTTTAAAATTCATGTTTAGATATGAATTATATATATATATATATATATATATATATATGTTTTATTCATGTTTAAAAGACATGAATTTTTGCCTAACTAAAAGAGTATGACATTTTGATTCCACTTATTTGACTTAGTATGAATAGAATGCTAGATTTCTAATTTAAAAAACAGATATGCAGCAAAAAGAAAGATTTACCATATAGCATAGGGAACTATGGTCCATATCTTATAATAACCTATGATGGAAAATAATTGAAAAAATAATATATGTGTATTTGTATAACTGAATCACCTTGCTGTGTACCTGAAGCATTGGAAGTCAACTATACTTCAATAAAAATATATATTTAAAAAATTCATGATTGAAGATCATAATATTTCATTTATGTTCATTTATTAGATAACAGTTTACAGTGGTCTTCAAGATTTTAATATTATCTTAGGTTATCATAAGCTCCCTGGGTGGGGCTAAAAACAAAAATAGAAACAAAAAACAAACTACCTGTCAGTGCAGGAGATGTAAGAGTCATGGGTTTGATTCCTGAGTTAGGAAGATCCCCTGGAGTAGGAAATGGCAACCCACTCCAGTATTCTTGCCTGGAAAATTCCAAGGATGTAGAAGACTGACAGGCTACAGTCTATGGGACCACAGAGAGTCAGACACAACTGAGAAATTAAGCACATCATAAAATATGCTCCTTGTTGTATAAAATACTATGTTTTTTCCTGTGAGATTTTATGGGACTACAATATCCTAGAAGCAGTTACTGTGATCTTAAAATTCTTTAAAAAGTATTTTTTCTACTTGATAGAACATACTACTATAGTTCCTTGAAAATTAATCACTGGGTCAACTGCACAGCGGGTTCTGTACAACACTATATGTCAGCAAATTTGGAAAAACTCAGCAGTGGCCACAGGACTGGAAAAGGTCAGTTTGCATTCCAATCCCAAAGAAAGGCAGTGCCAAAGAATGCTCAAACTACCACACAATTGCACTCATCTCACATACTAGTAAAGTAATGCTCAAAATTCTCCAAGCCAGACTTCAGCAATACATGAACCGTGAACTTCCAGATGTTCAAGCTGGTTTTAGAAAAGGCAGAGGAACCAGAGACCAAATTACCAACATCCAATGGATCATGGAAAAAGCAAGAGAGTTCCAGAAAAACATCTATTTCTGCTTTATTGCTATGCCAAAGCCTTGGACTGTGTGGATCACAATAAACTGTGGAAAATTCTTCAAGATATGGGCATACCAGACCACCTGACCTGCCTCTTGAGAAACCTGTATGCAGGTCAGGAAGCAACAGTTAGAACTGGACATGGAACAACAGACTGGTTCCAAATAGGAAAAGGAGTTCGTCAAGGCTATATATTGTCACCCTGCTTATTTAACTTATATGCAGAGTACATCATGAGAAACGCTGGGCTGGAAGAAGCACAAGCTAGAATCAAGATTGCCGGGAGAAATATCATTAACCTCAGAAATGCAGATTACACCACCCTTATGGCAGAAAGTGAAGAGGAACTAAAAAGCCTCTTGATGAAAGTGAAAGAGGAGAGTGAAAAAGTTGGCTGAAAGCTGAACATTCAGAAAACTAAGATCATGGCATCTGGTCCCATCAGTTCAGTTCAGTTCAGTTCAGTCACTCAGTCTTGTCCAACTCTTTGCGACCCCATGAATTGCAGTATGCCAGGCCTCCCTGTCCATCACCAACTCCCGGAGTTCACCCAAACTCATGTCCATCCAGTAAGTGATGCCATCCAGCCATCTCATCCTCTGTCGTCCCTTTCTCCTCCTGCCCCCAATCCCTCCCAGCATCAGAGTCTTTTCCAATGAGTCAACTCTTTGCATGAGGTGGCCAAAGTATTGGAGTTTCAGCTTCATCATCAGTCTGGTCCCATCACTTCATGGCAAATAGATGGGGAAACAGTGGAAACAGTGGCTGACTTTATTTTTCTGGGCTCCAAAATCACTGCAGATGGTGATTGCAGCCATGAAATTAAAAGATGCTTACTCCTTGGAAGGAAAGTTATGACCAACCTAGACAGCACATTAAAAAGCAGAGACATTACTTTGCCAACAAAGTTTCATCCAGTCAAGGCTATGGTTTTTCCATTGGTCATGTATGGGTGTTAGAATTGGACTAAAGAAAGCTGAGCACAGGAGAATTGATGCTTTTGAACTGTGGTGTTAGAGAAGACTCTTGAGAGTCCTTTGGACTTCAAGGAAATCCAACCAGTCCATCCTAAAGGAAATTAGTCCTGGGTGTTCATTGGAAGGACTGATGTTGAAGCTGAAACTCCAGTATTTTTGCCACCTGATGTGAAGAGCTGACTCATTTGAAAAGACCCTGAGGTTGGGAAAGATTGAAGGCCAGAGGAGAAGGGGACGACAGAGGATGAGATGGTTGGATGGCATCACTGACTCGATGGACATGAGTTTGGGTAAACTCCAGGAGCTGGTGATGGACAGGGAGGCCAGGCGTGCTGTGGTTCATGGGGTCGCAGAGTCAGACAAAACTGAGTGACTGAATTGATACTGATACTGATTGCCACTAGTTACATGTGGCTACTTAAATTTATATTAGTTAAAATTTGTGTTCCTTAGTCACATAGCCATGTTTCAAATGGTCAGTAGTCTTATGTAACTAGTGGTTGCTATAACAGTATTAGCATAATATGTAAGTTCCATTATATAGTACTTCTATTATCACAGAAAGTTTAATGAGAGAGTGCTACATAGACTTTTCAAAACAATCCCCAAATTTCTAAGGAAATATAAAATAAAATAAGTGATTAAATCTTCTTATTTAAGGGCAGAAATTAATTTTTAACAATACTGTTTATATGCTGACTCAGTCAGAGAAGAGTTGGGAACATACAAGCCACCCTAGACATTTGAACCTGAAGAGATTTCATGCAAGTAATTGGCACATAGATATTTAAAGTCTGAATAAACAAAAGGGTACCAGATAATAGTTATTGCAAGAAGCAGATATAATCCATAAGACTATGGTAACCAAAGTAATAATAACTGAGGAATCTCAAAAATGGAAGAGGTAGTGGTAACTACCCTGGGGATTCATAGGAGAGGCCCCACACTGTTGCTTCTTGGACCTTGAAGGATACATTACATGGTTGGTAAATGGACTGCTGAGGGAAGTGTGGCCAGCTGGGGCTGGTGCTTCTAGGGCTGGAAGTACCAAAAGGACATGGAGGATGATATTGCAGCTGTCATCTGAAACTGAAGTGGTACTAACATGAGCTATGAACAGAAAGTGAAAGTGAAAGTCACTCAGTTGTGTCTGACTCTTTGTGACCCCATGGACTATACAATCCATGGTATTCTCTAGGCCAGAATACTGGAATGGGTAGCCTTTCCCTTTTCCAGAGGATCTTCCCAAGCAAGGGATTGAACCCAGGTCTCCCATGTTGCAGGCAGATTCCTTACCAGCTGAGCCACTGTGCCTATTCTCCCTGCATCCTGCTTTCCTACCTTTCTCTAACACAGCTAGCAGAGATCATAGCAAAAGAATCTAAAAATTTTAGTTTGCAGATCTCTGTGAGCATCCCAGAGCCAAATATGGAAGAGAAGATTTGAAGCTGAAATATAATATGAATATGTGGGTCATCAATATACACTTTCACAAAATACACCTGAAATCACCTTATTAGGTATGGCCCTCTGAAGAGAATAATTACATTTAAATAAAACAAATATATATCTATGTACATTCATCCATATCATATATTAAATGTATATGCATGTGTGTTAAGTTGTTTCAGTCATGTCTGACTCTTTGCATCCCTATGGTCTGTAGCCCACCAGGCTGCTCCATCCATGAGATTAGTCAGATAACTATACGGGAATGGGTTGCCATGCCCTCCTCCAAGGGATCTTCCTGACCCAAGGATCAAACTTGCATCTCTTACATCTCCTGTGTTGGCCGGCAGTTTCTTTACCACTAGTGCCACCTGGGAGGCCTTAAATGTATACACAGACATATATATCCCACATCCAAGGGCAGAGAAGCCCCAGAAAAATGGTGGGCGATGGAGTGGTGACTGCATGGCACTGGGGCAACTTTGAGGAGAAACCCAACATCCAAGGGCAAAGGAGAAGCCTCAGCAAGATGGTAGGAGGGGCAAAATCATGTTTGGAATCAAACTCCATACCCACCAGGGATGCTCAGAGGGCTCAAACATACCTTGTGTGCACCAGGACCCAGAGACCCTACAGAGACTGAGACAGAACTGTTTGAGTGTCTCCTGAGGAGGTACAGGTCAGCAGTGAACTGCTGCTGGGTCAGGGGCTCTGGGTGCAGTAGACCTGGGTATGGCATAAATCCCTTTGGAGCAGGTCACCATTAACCCCACAATAGAGCCACCAGAACTTACACAGGATTGAGGAAACAGACTCTTGGAGGGCACAAACAAAACCCTGTGTACATCAGGATCCAGGAGAAAGGAGCAGTGACCCCACAAAAGACTGACCCAGACTTGCCCTTGAGGGTCCAAGAGTCTCTGGCAGAGGTGTGGGTTGGTGGTGGCCTGCTGCAGAGTTGGGGGCACTGAGTGTAGCAGTGCATGCATGGGACCTTTCGAAGGTCACCATTATCTTCATTACCTTCACTAGAGTTTTGCCTCAGGTCAAATAACAGGGAGAGAACACAGATCCACCCATCAACAGAAAATTGGATTAAAGATTTACTGAACCTGGCCCTGACCATCAGAACAAGACCCAGTTTCTTCCTCAGTCAGTCTCTCCCATCAGGAAGCTCCCATAAGCCTCTTATCCTTCTCCACCAGAGGGCAGACAGACTGAAAACCACAATCAGAGAAAACTAACCAATCTGATCACATGGACTACAACCTTGTCTAACTCAATGAAACTATGAGCCATGCCATGTAAGGTCACCCAAGATGGACAAGTCATGGTGGAGAGTTCTGACAAAACGTGGTTAAGGGAATGGCAAACCACTTCAGTATTTTTGCCTTGGGAACCCCATGAACAGTAGAAAAGGCAAAAAGGACACTGAAAGATGGGCTTCCCAGGTCGGTGGGTGCCCAATATGGTACTGGAGATCAGTGGAGAAATAACTCCAGAAAGAAAGAAGAGGTGGAGCCAAAGCAAAAACAACACCCAGGTGTGGATGTGACTGGTGATGGAAGTAAAGTCTGATGTTGTAAAGAGCAATATTGCATAGGAACCTGGAATGTTAGGTCCATGATCAAGCCAAATTGGAAGTGGTCAAACAAGAGATGGCAAGAGTGAACACCAACATTTTAGGAATCAGTGAACTAAAATGGACTGGAATGGGTGAATTTAACAAGAATATATCTACTACCGTGGGCACGAATCCCTTAGAAGAAATGGAGTAGCCATCACAGTCAACAAAAGAGTCTGAAATGCAGTATTGGGTGCAATCTCAAAAATATAATAATGATCTCTGTTCGTTTCCAAGGCAAACCATTCAATATCACAGTAATCCAAGTCTATGCCCTGACCAGTAATGCTGAAGAAACTCAAGTCGAATGATTCAGTGAAGACCTACAAGACTTTCTAGAACTAACACCCTAAAGAGATGTCCTTTTCATTACGGGAGACTGGAATGCAAAAGTAGGAAGTCAAGAGATACCTGGAGCAACAGGCAAATTTGGCCTTGGAGTACTTATTTAACTTATATGCAGAGTGAGTAGGTGAGTGAAAGTCACTCAGTTGTGTCTGACTCTTGGCGACCCCATGCATCATAGAGTCCATGGAATTCTCCAGGCAAGAATACTGGAGTGGGTAGCCTTTTCCTTCTCCAGAGTATCTTCCCAACCCAGGGGTCAAACCCAGGGTTCCCGAATTGCAGATGGATTCTTTACCAGCTGATCCACAAGGGAAGCCCTTAGTAACTAAAGTTTGTGTTAAAACTAGTATACAACTAAATCAAATAGAGCTATTTTAAAGAAATAATTTGGAGGGTTAAGCAAACTATTACCTGTTTCAGACCTGTATAACTAAAATAACCTTAGGTATGCAATCACCTCTTTTAATGCAACATTGTACAAACCACATGAACACTGTCTCAATCTACATGCCTTCTCTCCATGGGTTTTCCTCCTTGACAAAGTTGAGAACACAAAGCATTCCTTACAGTTGTTGCCAAATAAGCCACTGTGTGTGTATCTCGCCTTAACTGATGGACTTAAACTTTATCCACTGGTTTTCACCCCAGTATACGCAGAGTACATCATGAGAAATGTCTGACTGGATGAAGCACAAGCTGTAATCAAGATCACGGGAGAAATATCAATAACCTCAGATAAGAAGATGACACCACACTTACAGCAGAAAGTGAAGAAGCACTAAAGAGCCTCTTGATGAAAGTGAAAGAGGAGAGTGAAAAAGTTGGCTTAAAGCTCAACATTCAGAAAGCTAAGACCATGGCATCTGGTCCCATCACTTCATGGCAAATAGATGGGGAAACAATGGAAACAGGGAGAGACTTTACTTTTTGGGGGCTCCAAAATCACTGCAGATGGTGACTGCAGTCATGAAATTAAAAGACACTTGCTTTTGGAAGAAAAGCTATGAACAACATAAACAGCATATTAAAAAGCAGAGGCATTGTTTGCCAACAAATGTCCATCTAGTCAAAGCTATGGCTTTTCCAGTAGTGATGTATGGGTGTGAGAGTTGGACTATATAGAAAGCGGAGCACTGAAGAAGTGATGCTTTTGAACTGTGATGTTGGAGAAGACTCTTGAGAGTCCCTTGGAAGCAAGGAGATCCAACAAGTCCATCCTAAAGAAATCAGTCCTGAATATTCATTGGAAGGACTGATGCTGAAGCTGAGACTCCAATACTTTGACCACCTGATGCGAAGACCTGACTCAGTGGAAAAGACCCTGATGCTGGAAAAGATTGAAGGTGGGAGGAGAAGGGGATGACAGAGGATGAGATGGTTGGATGGTACCACCGACTCAATGGACATGAGTTTGAATAAACTCTGGGAGTTGGTGATGGACAGGGAGGCCTTGTGTGCTGCAGTCCATGGGGTCACAAAGAGTCAAACATGACTGACTGAACTGAACTGAACTTAACACACAAGTTAAAATATATATTCATAGAATAGCTTTATTATTATTTAATGGTATTTTGTTTCAATATTAATATTAAAACATTATTAATTAATTTTAATAGCACTACCTATGTAGATACTTTTTACATGTGTTATCTCATTTACTTGTAACAAAAACCCTATAGAGTATTATTTTACCATCTAATACATGTGAAAACTATAGTTGCATTACATTTCTGAGAATTCACATTCAGGAAGAAGAAGGCTGATATAAAAACTGAATAATTAGCCTCCATTGCCATCTGGCAATAAGGGATAGTCTGAGGTTGTATGCTTCTATTATTGTTTGAGAAATGAAGGCAAACAAAAAAATCTAATGAGTAAAGTGTTAACACAGTTGTAGGCACTTAACAAAGATTCATGTAACTGCATACTAATTTTGACTTTTTATACATAAAGCCTTGAAATATTTAGGGTCCTATATTAGTCAATGTATGAATATTACATTTAAAACAGTTTCCCCTATCATTTTTATTTCCCATAATGTATCATTTTATAATGTTATACTAATTTTTCCATGAGTCATCCAGGGAAATTATCATTCCAAAGATCATTGTAACTGATTTTTATACTATTTTTATTTTGACTAGATATTATGCATGTGTCAACAAGGACAAAAGAGAATGTAATAAAGGGTAAAAACAAATGTTCAAGTATCATACTATTACTGTATCTAGAAACATACATATTTTTAGGATCATGAGTTTTTATACAGAACTGAATTTAAGAGTCTGTAAGAGAGTAGAATAAGAAAATGAAAGAGAACCACAATTTATTTCATTCTTTTTATCTGGCAAGTGTCCTGAATATGTTCTTTCCATTAATCATAAAAGTAAGCTTTAGAGAGAAATATATTATTTTACCTTTGACAAGTAAGAAAATAATTTTAGAGGGTGGGATGAGAGGTGGAATTGCATAAGTAGGGTTGGTAATTCAGTCCAGTTTGACCTCACAGATAATATTCTCTCCTCAAATGGATAGGATTCTAACTTTCATTTGGTGTTGGCTTCACTCCCTATTCACTGATTAAACATAAGTTTAAAAATCTAATATATTTTATAGGCACTCTGCTAGTAAAATGAAGGAGGAAATGGCAATTCACTCCAGTATTCTTGCCTGGAGAATCCCATGGACACAGGAACTTGGTGGGCTAGAGTCCATGGGGTCACAAAGAGTTAGACATGACTGAGCAACTAACACTCATGCACTGCTAGTAACTAGAGATGCTGAAGACAGTGGGACAGTATTCCCAACAAAAAGAGCTCTGAGCCAGAAGACATAGAAGAGACATGCAACCAGACAAGTGCATCCCAGTGAGATAATTACTAAGAGGGCCACTTGAATCCTGCAGAAGAGATAGAGGAAGCCTACTTTTTCTTTCGAGTTTGGGAAGACTTTCTGGAGGATGTGGTAGACATTTACAGCACAGCAGAGCCTGGTAGGCTGCAGTCCATGGGGTCGCTAAGAGTCGGATACGACTGAGCATCTTCACTTTCACTTTTTACTTTCACGCATTGGAGAAGGAAATGGCAACCCACTCCAGTGTTCTTGCCTGGAGAATCCCAGGGACGGGGGAGCCTGGTGGGCTGCCGTCTCTGGGGTCTCACAGAGTCGGACACGACTGAAGCGACTAAGCAGCAGCAGCAGCAGCAGAAGAGAGTTGTCTATTAAATATATGATGCTTCAAGCCTGGTGCGTTTCTAAAGGCAGCTCCAAGTTCTGACCATACTCCGTACTACTACCTTCTAAAGTTTTCAGGGATCCCCACATGGGAGTAACACAAATTTAAAGTAATGTATTTAATTTTTGGAATCTCATATCTCCCTTGGAGATTTCACAATTATCATTATACTTAATAATATCAAATATTTGAAGAAATATTGCTGTTGTGTTCAGTCACTCCCTGTGTCTGGTTCTTTGAACCCCATGGACTGCTTATGTTTCTCTCTCACTGTTGATCTGACAAAAAACTCTATTTACTCTATTTTTGCCCTGATTCATTATTCAGCACTCAAAGACTTAGATAAACACTGATATAAAATATGTAACATATATTAGATACTGAATAAGGGGCTGTCCCGATGGCTTAGCAGGTAAAGAATCCACCTGCAATGCAGGAGACTCGAATTCAGCACCTGGGTCAGGAAGATCCCCTGGAGGAGGAAATGGCAACCTACTCCAGTATTCTTGCCTGGAAAATCCCATGGACAGAGGAGTCCTGAGGATTACAGTGCATAAAGTTGCAGAGTCAGACATGACTGAGGTTACATAGCATACAATAGCATAACAAGAGAATAGAAAATTTTACTAATGGCTTCTTAAATGTGTTAGGATATCCTAGGATAAGCTATTTCATAGTATAATTATCTTTTGTTATTTAACCTCAACTGTGTCTCTAAATGGGGGCTTGCCTTGTGCCTCAGACATTAAAGAGTCTGCCTGCAATGCATTTTCCATTCATGAACATCATCCCATGCTTCCAAACTCCAACCCACATTGAATTTCCTCATTTCTGAATAAGCCCTTCTCTCATGACTGCATATCTTTTCTTTTTCCCCTATGCTTTCTCTGCCTGGAATTCTCTTCTTAGTTTTCAAATTCTTCAACACTTCAAATATTACTTCTCGTGTTTTCTTCTCTAGTTAAACTCTTCTGGGTCACCAAGTAAAGACACATATTTCTTGTTCTTTGTATAAAGTTTCTGAAATGTATTTATGTGAGTTCTACTTACGTGTTCCCCAACAGCTCAGTGTTTTAAATAGGGTCACATTAACAACAGTATCTCCTATTTTCTTTATTCCCAAGAACTACTTCAGGAATTCCATCTTATTGATGAACTCTTATTACTCTGATTTTCCTTAGTTATCTCACATGTGCCTCAACAAATAAAGCTGTTTAACTAAACTATACTTAAAAATAATGAGCTCCCATGACTTGTGTGATAGTTTAAGATTGATAACAGGGGCAAAACTACTGTCAGCTCTCCTACTCTTACACAACTCGATCCACTGATATTTTCCATTCTTTAGTGTCAGTTGCTCAGCTGTGTCTGTCTCTTTGCAACTCAATGAATTGTAGCACACCAGGCTCCTCTGTCCATGGTCTTCTCCAGGCAAGAATACTGGAGTGGGTAGCCATTCTCTTCTCTAAGGGATCTTTTAAACCCAGGTCTCCTGCATTGCAGGCATATTCTTCACTGCCTAAGCCATGTACCACCTCTGTTTCTAAATAAATCTCTATCAAGTGGTCAGTATAAAAATATATCCTTAAGAGCTTAAAAGTAAGCTCACCAGGTGGGGATTTAGGTGTACTAGTGTATGTGTATCTAGGAAAATATTCATGTCCATGCTCATTAAAAATCATCACTATGCATTAACAGTTTGTCCACCAGTGTAGGTCTCTATTTCCTGATTTAAACTTTTGAGATACAAGAATAAGCCAGATAAATATTTGTTAAAAGATAAGGACATAAGGCAAAAAGATATGACACTTAAAGATGAACTCCCCAGGTCATCTTTATGCTACTGGAGAAGAACAGAAAAATAGTTCCAGAAGGAATGAAGAGACTGAGCCAAAGCGGAAACAACACCCAGCTGTGGTTGTGTCTGTGGTGAAAGTACAGTCCGATGCTATAAAGAACAATATTGCATGCAGAGGGACCTGGAATGTTAGGTCCATGACTCAAGGTAAATTGGAAGTGGTCAAACAGGAGATAGCCAGAGTGAGCATTGACATTTTAGGAATCAGTGAACTAAAAAGGACATAAATGAGAGAATTTAATTCAGGTGACCATTATATCTACCACTGCAGGCAAGAATTCCTTAGAAGAAATGGAGTGGCCATCATAGTCAACAGAAGAATCCAAAATGCAGTGCTTGGGTGCAATCTCAAAAATGAAAGAATGATCTCAATTTATTTCCAAGGCAAACCATTCAATATCAGAGTAATCCAAGTCTATGCCACAACCACGAATGCTGAAGAAGCTGAAGATGAACAGCTCTATGAAGCCCTACAAGACTTTGCAGAATCAACACCAGAAAAAGATGTCCTTTTCATCATAGGGGACTGAACTGCAAAAGCAGGAAGTCAAGAGATACCTGGAGTAACAGGCAAGTTTGGCTTTGGAGTACAAAGTGAAGCAGGGCAAAGTGTAACAGCATTTTGCCAAGAGATCGTACTGGTCATAGCAAACACCCTCTTCCAACAGCACAAGAGATGACTCTACACATGATTATATTCTTTGCAGCCAAAGATGGAGAAGCTCTATATAGTAAGGAGAAACAAGACCGGGAGCTGACTGTGGCTCAGATCATGAACTCCTCATTGCCAAATATAGACTTACATTGAAGAATGTAGGGAAAACCACTAGGCCATTCAAGGATGACCTATATCAAATCCTTTATGATTATACAGTGGAAGTGACAAATAGATTCAAGGAATTAGATCTGAAAGACAGAGTGCCTGAAGAACTATGGATGGAGGTTCATAACATTGTACAGGAGGCAGTGATCAAAACCACACCAAGAAAAGGAAATGCAACAAGGCAAAATGGTTGTCTGAAGAGGCCTTACAAATAGCCGAGAAAAGAAGAGAAGCTAAAGGCAAAGGAGAAAAGGAAAGATACACTTTTTTGAACGAGGAATTCCAAAGAATAGCAAGGAGAGATAAGAAAGCCTTCCTCAGTGATCAGTGCAAAGAATTAAAGGAAAACAATAGAATGGGAAAGACTAGAGATCTCTTCAAGAAAATTAGAGATACCAAGAAAACAGTTCATACAAAGATGGGCACAATAAAGGACAGAAATGGTATGGACCTAACAAGCAGAAGATATTAAGAAGTGGGACAAAAGAACACACAGAAGAACTATACAAAAAAAAGATCCTCATGACCCAGATAACCACAATGGTGTGATCATTCACCTAAAGCCAGACATCCTGGAGTGTGAAGTCAAGTG